>NC_045743.1:20383780-20419929 GCF_008692095.1 Etheostoma spectabile | reverse complement strand
ATTTATATTTATATTCTGTGTTGTGTGACAAATGTACGTGTGCTGCTGTAACACCGTAATTTCCCATTTTTGGGATCAACAAATATCTATCTATTTATCTATCTATCTATCTATCTAGGTTTTTGGGTTTTGTGCCATCTCTTACAGTGCAATTTAATTTAAAAATATTTTTTTAATTGCTTTAAAGGGGACATTTTGTGCACATTTCCAGGTTCACGCTTTGTATTTGTGGGGTTCTAATAGAACATGGTTACACGCTTTCATATTTTTTTAAAAAATCATCTTTTTTTTATACTGCACCATTTTAGCACCTGTCTCTGTAAGACCCCATCCTGAAAAAACCCAGTCTTCTCTGACTGGTCAGTGTTTCACTGTCAGTGTCTCCCACATCTGCACTCTGCACCGTCATTGCAGCCGGGGAATGACTGTAATAGCACATTCCCACCTATATATAGTACAGTTGTGACATCACAAATGTACAGAAGTCCTGACGGCTCATTTAAAGACACAGTTTCTAAAAAACAGGCTGTATGTATTTCTTTGTGGACTGAGCGTTTTGATACTATCACAGTATTTATATAGCACCTAGACCAAAATGGGATCTAGACAGGAGCAACAATCACTTAGACAAAAATTCATCGCATGGGCATGTGACCATTGTATTAGATGAATAAAATAAATCTTCTCCCTAAATTTGGTTATCCTTCATTCTGACCAAGAGATGTACTGAGGAGAACTTTTTACAGTGGAAACTCTGGTAGTTTTGGTGATTTTACTGTAATTCCTTGTTACTTATTAGCAACATAAATGGCGATACCAATACATTTGTGATAGCTTAAATTGATAGCTTAATATATATATATCAACTTAAATATAATGGAAATTGTTTAGCTTACATACAGCATCTGATACTAGCACTGGATACACCCTAACCGTGTTTCCAGTCTGTTATATTTGACCTTTTTGCTGCTCAATCCTATTTCCCAACTGCGTATTATATTTATTAATCTCATTTTCATTTAAAAACACTTTCTCAAGTTGTATAAAAGAAACTTGGAATTTGAATCCAGCATTCCGCTGTTGCCCCTTGCTTCAGCATCCCCTGAATCAGGAGAGCCAAACTCAATTAGGGCCACACTGGAAAATGAGAATCACATCAAGGGCCAGACAATCGAAAAGTCAAATATTTTTGACTATATTGTATGTCTCATATAGCCTATCTGGTCCACAAAAAGCCCTAACAAATTCAGCATTTAGCCATCATAGAAGTGTGGCGTAATTGAAAAACAGTTTCCTGTATTTTTGGTTTGGCGGGACCACATTTATTGTGAACTTGAATTGACATGCGAGCTGAATCTAAAGCTGCGAGGGGCCGGGTTCGGCCCGCAGGCCTTGAGTTTGACACCTATGACCTAAACTGATGTCTGTCCATCTTTCAGATAAACGCTCGGACTGAACTTGCTCTCCGCTACAATGACATCTCTCCCCTGGAGAACCACCACTGTGCTGTAGCTTTTCAGATTCTGGAGAAGGTAAGGATGACAACCTGCTGTTTGTTCAAAACCTTTTACCCAAGCTGCCATGAAATAATGCATTTTAGTTTAATTAAGGATTTGAATAAAAGAACAGGGGCTATCCTCATCAATGCAGTCAGCGTCAATAAACAGTGGCTTTTCTGTTTTCTAGACAGAGAGCAACATCTTCAGAAACGTGTCCATGGATCAATACAAACGAATAAGGGAAGGGATCATCAAGTGAGATCATCTTTCGGATTCTCTTAGCTTCTTTATGCACATTTTTATTGTTATTTGGAAATGATAGCACACCAGAGTGTGGTTTGTATTCCGTTTTGATTGCAGATGCATTCTGGCGACTGACATGACAAGGCACAATGAGATTCTCAACAAGTTCAAGTCCATCCTGCCGGCTTTTGACTTCAACAACAGGGACCACAGAGATGTGGTAAGAGGAGAGCAAAGGACACTGGTGGTTACCGCTTGTAATCTGGATGTTTCTGAATGCTGCAATACTAAATTGTCACCTAACATATTTTGTTTTAATGGCAGGTCTTCCATGGATTTTAAACAAATTTAGAAAACTGTAAATAAAACTCAGAACGCTAAGACTTCTCCACCCCAACTAACATTCAACTTAATTAGGCAGATTTTCAGTCTACTGAATCCTGCCAAAACGCCGGTTGGACCGACTGCTAGTTTTTTTTATTTTTTATTTTCCAACAGGTAAATTAGCTTCTAGTGTGACAAACGAAAGCATCCAAACATGCATTTTAGATGAAGGAGATGAGAGTAGATCCAGTGCGGGATATGTACGGGACACCGGAGTTTTATACCTACAAGTTGTTGGGGTACAAGCGGCCGAAATGGGTCTCCTCAGGAGGGTGGCTGGCGTCTCCCTTAGAGATAGGGTGAGAAGCTCAGTCATCCGAGAGGAGCTCGGAGTAGAGCCGCTGCTCCTTCGCGTTGAAAGGAGCCAGTTGAGGTGGTTCGGGCATCTGGTTAGGATGCTTCCTGGGCGCCTCCCTAGGGAGGTGTTCCAGGCACATCCAACTGGGAGGAGGCCCCGGGGAAGACCTAGGACTAGGTGGAGGGATTATATCTCCAACCTGGCCTGGGAACGCCTCGGGATCCCCCAGTCGGAGCTGGTTGATGTGGCTCGGGAAGGGAAGTTTGGGGTCCCCTACTGGAGCTGCTGCCCCCGCGACCTGATAAGCGGATGAAGATGGATGGATGGATGGAAGTTGTTGTAAAAAAACAATGTGATTGGGTCTATGTACCTTTAATGTATGTGTAGCTGTTTACTATCTGATTTTTGCCTGCTGTGTGTGCAGCTGATGATGATTCTGATCAAGGTGAGTGACATATCCAATGAGGCGCGGCCCATGGAGGTGGCTGAGCCCTGGTTGGACTGTCTTCTGCAGGAATTCTTTAACCAGGTAACTGAGTCCTACTGTTCACGATGTGGCAACACCTGGATATCCAGTACATTTTCACCCATAGATGATTGTTCACATTATCCTCACATCAACCGACTTTTTTGGTCAACTAAATGGATTTTATTCTACTAATTCAAAATCTCATGAGGCCCAGCCTGAATTATGGGCATGTCACAAGTTACACAATCAACCACTGCTAAATGTAATTAATATAGCTATTAATTCCAACTGTCTCGTCTGTCTGACCTAAGAGTGATGTGGAGAAGTTGGAGGGTCTTCCAGTCACCCCCTTCATGGATCGGGACAAAGTAACCAAGCCGTCATCCCAAACAGGCTTCATCAGATTTGTCCTTCTGCCTCTCTTCATCGAGCTGGCCAACCTTTTCCCCTGTCTGGAGGTAATTTATTTTAAAAGGTTCACAAATGTCCAGTAAATGAACCTCACCCTATAAGCAATAGGTGTCACGTTTGCAGGCAGTTACAGGTTTAGACCAAAAAGCAGAGGAGGGGACAAGGAGGCAATGTGGAGAGTTTGAATGATTTATTGACCAAAAATAAACTTTAATAAACAGCCTGATCATGTCTGCTAATAGGATTGGGGTCTGCATTGTAGGTTAGCAATACCAGTTCAACCACACACAGACACACAGCGCTATACCCAAATGGAATTTGATGGACTTATCTTGAAATGGATTTTGGTTTTGGACTTTTGTTTGTACATTGAAATTATACCTGCTGTGTTGGTGAGTGGCTCTGGAAAGCTTTGGGGTGGAATTTGATCATTTCTTCGTTCATTCTGCAGCAACACATCATTGACCCGGTACGGAAAGCTCTCGATTACTACACAGAGATGGAGAAAGCACTGGAGAGGGAGAAACAGAACCGGGCTCAGAGTGAGAATGCAGCCAAGAGTAAGGAGACCGCTGTGGGCCCACAGAGGCCAGCTGACAGCCACACAGATGGTGGGTCTGAAGCCTCACAACCAGACGCACAGTCCACTGTTGGGAGAACTGCCTGATTCTTAGGCATCCTATCTCACCATTGTGTTATTTTAGATTGATTGAGATGTATTTGAACCATCTACATTTGTATGTTTTACTTGTTTACTTACTGGGCCTAGCACAATACTGTAGGTCGTTCTAATCCATTTTGGTTGTAGTTTTGATGTATGTAGTATTCAATGTAATGTGATGAGGTGGAAGCTTGCTTTTACTTTATGAGTTCAATACAAATGATCAACAGTAATACATTTTAAAAGAGTATTTCCAAAGTACAGTACAGAGTTGCCTAAATTATAATTTATGCTGGAAAAAATATGTGACAAATGATTAGTCTTTGATGACCTTGAACAACTTTTATAAGCATTGCCTTATTTCACTGTTGCAGAGAAAGTCCGTAAGAAATGGCATTGTCTTATGAAATCTCTGGAGTTTTTTTTGTAAATGAAATAAACTGTTTAATTTTTTTTGAACTGTCCAAATGCTCCTTCCTCTGTGTTCCTTATAGCAGTGGTTCCCAAACTTTTTCCGCTCAAGACCCTAAAGAGAAATTTTGGTGTCTCCCCGGGACCCAAATTTACAAAAATACACCATGAATCATTGTAACATCTACATTTTTAATCTGTGGACAAAAGACGGAACAAACCATGAATTTAAATGTATATGAAGTACATTTATTCCATTATAAAAGTAAACAAAAACAGAAAAGGTCTCTATTCTCCTTTCTGTGTCTCACCCCTTTCTCAACGCATTTTCTTATCCCCTCCTAGGATAAGAGAGAGAGAGAGAGAGAGAGAACCCCCCCCCCCCCCCCCCCCCCCCCCCCCCCCCCCCTCCCCCCAGCATCTGAGCTGAACAGACCAGTGTAGCAAAAGACCGCTCATTCACATAAGATTGATATGCATTTTACTCTGCCAATTGGCGACCCCATAAAACGGGTCAGCGACCCATTTTGGGTCCCGACCCTAAGTTTGGGAAACATTGCCTTATAGCATCCCCCGTTAACTAGTTGAGAGGAGAGGTTACCAGCACATCACTCTCGTCAGTGAGTCTTTACCACTCACTTCCCTGACTCGTTTTCTTTCAAACACTCGAAAATAGTCCCATCCATTTTGGATGGGACTGTTGTCCCATGTCCTGAAGAAGACCATCAGATACCTACTGATGAAATGGCCAGTTGATGTCCATCAACAAGCCATCGTTTTCAAACTCCCAAAAAAGTAAACGTGAAATAAATAATGAACAAATACTGCAGAACAATGTCAAATCTTGAGCATTATAATAGGCCTGTATACACAATATGATATTATCTTTTGGAACACGTGCATCAAACTTTTTTCTTTTCAAAAATATCAAACAAAAAACATTTGTCTTCTCAAAGTGTTATTCCTGTCCAGCATTACCCCAGGACTTTCTAACTTGCTTTCCTGCACTTTAGCTATACCAATTACCCAAGCATCAACAGCCTCCTACAACATTTATCAAACACATTCTCAAACAAACTTTACATTTTAAATTCCAGTTTCAGTCCAGAGCTCAGCTGTTCGTCCTCCTCGAGTAAAAGAAAAATAATAGCAAAAGAAATACTAAGTAATGTTCCAACAAATGGCTTCAGTGATTCTTTTTAGATTAGATTCAACTTTATTGTCATTACACATGTACAGGTACAAGGCAACGAAATGCAGTTTGGGTCTAACCAGAAGTGCAATAGCAGTAAGTGCAGGATATATACAATGGTCCTATAAGTGCAAGACATGGATATGTAATGAATAAATATAGAAAAGAATACTATTATAAACAGAGTTTTACAGATGGGTTTGTCCTATGAATACAAAATATAGATAACAAGTATTGTGAGCAAGATTTACAGCTAGGAATTTGGTGGATATAACTATAATTGCAAATTTTTACAGATATGTGCAAATAGCATATTATACTAATGGTTTACAGATTTTACAGGTGAGTATGTACTATGAATATATATATATAGGCGGCTATTATTATTGACAGAATTTTTACAGATAGCTATAATAAGTTAGGCTAAAATGAGCAGTATAACAATGATTTAAAGGTGGTACAAATAAAGTAAAGTTTGGGCAGAAACTATCCGAATTAAAGTGCAGTGGAAAGTAATTGCATATTACAGTTAAAGTACGGTAGTGCAGATGTAAATGTAAACAATTGGTACTGTAAATAAACAGTCAGCAGTGCAAATTGAAATGTAAGTAGTGCAAAAAGATGCCGATGTAAACAGTCGTTACTATAGTAACAGTCCACTTTACCACTTGGGTTACCGATTTTCTTTTCAAATAAACTCTTGGAATTGTTATTGTCCACAAGCTGTACCCTCTGCACTTAATCCAGACTATCATCTGAAATGTTAGAATTCTATGATATAAGCAAGATTCCATCTGATACTATCAAGGTTCTTTAAAGGCAAGACACACATTCCATTCTAGAACGTCTAGAAACATCATAAAGCAATGACTGCTATGTAGCTGGAAAATCGTCCAATCAGTTAAATCCCTGATTTCATCTGATGTATGCCTATTGATGTGAGTTAATAATAACATTACACACCACATTACCAGTGTAACTTATGGACAGATGCACACATCATATTAAAGTTCCCCATATTAAATGGTGTAAAGTGTATACTGAAGACACTGAGAACATTTAATTTAATCGGCTTAGTAAGTATATTTTCAAGCTCTTTTTCAAACCACTTGTTTAACACGCTATAAAAGGCCTATCTAAAATTTATGACATTATCAAAATCAGAGGCAAGGCAGGGTGGACATTGGAGAAATGTTTACATCAACAGTGGCACCAGCATTGGGATAATGCAATAAAAAATATGACGTTAGGTCTACACTCAATCCAAAACAGTTGATCTTAGAAGTGTTACTTGGTTTGTGTTAGGGTGAGCGTCTCTATAGTTTTTCCAGGCTGACGGTCATAACGAAGTCCCAGCCCTGCTTGGGAAAACAAAGGAAAAACTCTGGGAGAGGAAATTCAAGAGAAGATCCACACGTCCAAGGACGGCTGTGTGCTTCGCAAGGGAAATAACAATAATATCAAAAAGTCCAAGAATATAAACATTTCCATGAATCCAAAATCAGTTCTGCAGTTCATGATTTACAAAATACAACTAAGGCTGTTAGTCACAAGTTAGCCTATAGTCTACAAATAGTGATAATAAATAGATAGATAACTTTATTATCTATCTAGTAAGATCAAATAAAACATATCACAGCAAAAATAATATGGTATCTGTTTTAATTATTCTTTTTCCACTATGAAAACACACATTACATTTATAACTCCATACATATTTTACATTGACAAATCGGACACTAAAGTTACATCCATGTTCTAGGCTCATAAAACAGAAAATACTGATAAATATGTCAACAATGGTAACAACATTTAATTTTACCACATAAACAAACGTAAAACTTCAGTTTGCATTTTGTGATTACATGATAATATAAAAAATAAGATGCTGTTAAAATGGAATTTAACACTTCAATGCAATGCTTTTGAAATGGATTTGGGATTTGTGTCCGGAGGCTGAAAAAGTTGAGCCTCTCTTTCTGTCATGCAGAACACTTAAGGCTACACAATCACAGAACATAGGGAGAGTAGAACACAATGTTATAATAAAGTAGCCAAGACAGTGGAGGACAAGAGAGGAAACTGTTATGTAAGTTTTTTAAGAACGACTAGACTTGAAAGACGTCTGAATGGACACTGGGGAATTAAAACCTGAGGGAGGCAGTAATGCTGTAAAAGTTAAAAGAAGAAGAACACCGTCTAACTGTCTAAGCTTCACCAGTGTGAAAGGTGTTGATAGTTGGAGGTCGGTAGCGTACACAGTTAAACGTGCCCCCAAACCTGATTGGACGGAGCGTGGCGACGCCTTTAGACAGACAGCCAATCAGTGCGTCGGCACTGACCGGTTCCGGTGTTAACTGTCTATGGTCGTGACCGTGGTTGTGACTGGGCTGGCTGGCTGGCGGCTGTCAAACCACAACCTCAAGAAAACCACACTCGTGCCGTGGACCCCGGCAGAGCTCCCACCCCCAACCCCCAGCTGGTAGTGTGAAACGTCCTGCTCCGAGTGTTTTACGATGGACCCGTTGGTGGCTGCGATAGACCAGGGCACGAGCTCGACGAGGTTTCTGGTGAGTGACGTGTACAGTCGTGTACCATTACCCAGAATAAATGGCTCCACGTTTCAGACCGAGTGGTCTCTATTAATGCGACGGCTGAGGTTTAACTTTCTTCGGCTTTTGCCGGGCATAGCTAACAACTAATAACGAAAGCCTTCGACTGAAAACAGACTTGTTGCAAGTAGACATATTTAAGAATAACGCTATTTTCTTTTCTTTTCGGCGGGGTGCGCTAACCCTCCGTCCGCGGCGACGTTACTGGGGTTAGCTAGCAGCGTTTGGGTTCATTCCTTAAACTTCAAACGCAGCACATTTGCTGATGTGTTACTAATTGATGGAATTACATTAAAAATAAATACGACTCTTTTTCCTCAAGGACCCCCCTCACTGAAATCCTTTTCTCACTAAAGCTGTTTGGAAGCCCCTGTTTAGTGTAGCTCATGTTAACGCACCTGTTAAATATCACCCCATCTCTAGTGGCGTGAGTACTGCTGAGACATTCCTTGAAAAGTTGTCCCTGTGCCATGTGGAAACCCACCAGATTTCTCCCAATTGTTGCTTCGTTGGGACCACTGAGCAAAGCGAGTCCGGGTTAGTGATCCTTTTGTGTACCGAGCTTCCTGAACTAGGTCAGCTGGAAGATTCAGACTCAGTTTGGAACCCTGCAGAGATAGAAGCTCATCTTGTGGTTAGGTTTTCAAAGAGTAGAGGGACAGGGTTTTGATGTCTGGGTGAAGCTGGTAAACGTTTCTGTGAAATCTGACAGCTTTTTTTAAATTTAATTTAACTAATTGAGACACAGGGAGTCATCGTGTCTGATCCTAAAGTCACGCCACCAGATTAAAAGCTGCTTTGACTTAATTGATTGACAGGTCTTTATTCTAGGACCAACACTGGAGACCAATTCAATCTATTATTATCTCAGACCCTGAGTTTTTTTTTTTTTTTTAGAATAGTGTTTGTGAGCAATGCAACTATAATCTGTTTAGCAATACACAAATGCATATTTAACATTTGGAGCCCAACCTTTTTTTCATTATGCTGCTGACAGTCTATCACGCATTTATAGAGTTGTTCCGATTTCAATACTAGTACCAGTGTCCAGCGGGTATGCAAGTCAATGCAGGATCCAATGCCACATAATTTAGCCTTGAAAAAATTCTCGCTTTAAGTGATTTTATGCATGTTCTTTTTCCGTTATGACTGTCATGACTGAGTTTCAAAGTAGATATTAAAAGAAAGTTCTATGGCATTCATTCTCTGTTGTTGTTTTTCAAATGGTTTCAACTTGAGCCAGGCCATTCACACAATGATAGCAATTCTATCACTCCCTAACAGGGTTAAAAAATGAATATTTTAAACTCACTGGTATCAGATTGGTACTCTGTATTGGCAGATACGCAAGTTCAGGTATCAAAACGGGTATCGGGAAGGAAACGATAGGTCTCAGAACATCTCTGCGTTTATGTGTTCAACAGTTACAGATGTCCACAGCAAACAAACAGGTGCCATAACACTGCTCTGGAGGTTTTCTTAATTAGTAACCAGTTCTTTCCAAAGGGCCTTGAACCCATTGTGAGGTCCCTGGCTGAATCTGTTGAGACTAGGTTAGGCACAGAAAAGGTAATTGAGACCACAAGTTCAACCTTAAACCTGGCCGGTTGTTTGGGAGATTCATTGCAGAACCCACATGATGATAAGTCATAAGACGTCTCTTGTCATAGATGATAATGATTAAGCCCTAAGCAAAGCTTTTTTTCTGCAGTATGACTATTTATTCACCTTCTGTCTCTCCTTTTTATACACGTAGCCTATGTAGTGTATAACACGGGTCACGTAAATGATCTTTGGTTTGTATTACTGGATGATTCAAGTTGATTTACTTAGTTTGCAGTCTGCCTTCTGATCTGCCTTCAGTGCTAATACAGACAAACAGTTTGTCAGGGAAACTGTTCAGAATGAGGTCTCTTGAGTGTGTCAGTACATTTGGAAAGTGAACGCACTTTATTTAGAATTTTACAAAATGTAATTATTTCTTTACTAGCACCACAAACTAAATGCCACTTGGGCTGAGGGCAAAGCCGGACTACAATCAAATTGATGATAATACTCTGGCTAAGATGATACATGACTTGTGTTCTGGGTCAAGAAGACAACTAAAATCATGGGGAACATAATGTTACTTGAACCTCTTGGCATAAGTATTCAATGGACTTGATGTTGACAGAGTTGTAGATTTCGAATACTTGTGTTGTGTGATTTTTGAGGTCCCACTTTAACTGGCCCAGTCATAAGGTCTGTCGTGTTCAGACGGCGTGAGGATGTTCCTGTTTGCTGTCCAGCTGGCTGACCTCTACAGAATGTTACCTCTTTCCTTTTGAGTGTCAAAGGGTTCAGCTGGTAGCCTGCTTGTATCTCTGTCTGTCAAGGTTGCACCGTGCTTAGAAATAGGGCTGCAACTTACTGTTATTTTCTTTAAAGTCTTTCAGAGAAATAATCTTTTTTTTTTTTTTTTTTACAAGCACGCCAGAACAGCCTTCTGTTTTATTTCCATTCTTGGTCTCTAATGAGTTCAATTCCTCTACAGGTGTTCAATGCAAAAACAGCTGAACTGATGAGTCACCACCAAGTAGAGGTCAACCAGAGTTTCCCCAAAGAGGGGTGAGTTCTTTCAACTTCAATATTTTTTTTAATTAATTGTGTCACACAGTTCAGCCCCTAAGACATCCCGTTTACTATTATGTATGACAAATAAAAGCATCACATCCTTACTTTTAAGAAAACTAGCAATCGCAAATGTATGACATTTCTGCTTGAATGACTAAAACAATTGTTTATTCTGTCACTTGACTAATTGTTGCTGCTCTGCTTCACAATAACACAATGTTCTTAGATGCTGGGCTGCCAATAAACACTTCAAACTAACAGAACCCTATTCTCCTGGTACAACAGGTTGTACAGGTAGTACATACTGTGGATAGAGTCAGTATTTTAGCTATTTGCTGAACATCCTTTCTACAGAACGTCTTTGAGAATGGCAGAAAACTAACTTATATGCTACCTTTACACCTGGGCGGCTATTTACGTAAACGGACATTTTAACCTCTCCGTTTTCAAAAATAACATTGTGTACAGCTGTACGTTTTCAGAAAATTGTTCAGTTACACGTACCCGTGTATATATGCCATCAATGCCGTCAAGAGCACGCCAAACCTGTAAGTGGCAGTGTAACGAGGAGCTCAAACCCACGTTAGCCAATCAGAATCACTCGATCCGTCTTCTCTTTCTCACTTCCTTGGCTGCCTCAACCCAAGGGGGTAAACGGGCATCCACAAAGTCTAGCTCCTATGGCGCCATTTTAATGCTACAAAGCACTGACCCGCCGTAAGCATTCCATTGATTGCCATTCATTTTGGCGTCACTTTGACAGTGAATAACTTTACATCTGATGCGTTTAAAGACTTTATTTGTCCGTTGTTTGTTTATTTCTAAAACACAACAATGTATAAAAGGCTAAGTTTCCTTGTAGCTCACGTTATGGCTCCGTAGCAGACGTTTAAAAAAATAAAAATAGGCTAACAATTGCGCAATAACCACGCAACTTGGCGTCGCATAGTCGACAAATCACCGCATTGTCAGGAGAAGCTCTCAGACAGTTTGGACTTCATCAGCTGTTTAGGTTTAATCGCTAATGTTAACCAGCATGTTAGTTAGCAGTAACTAGCCTGTGCCTATGTTAATGTTAACTAGCATGTTAGTTAGCAGTAACTAGCCTGTGCCTATGTTAATGTTAACTAGCATGTTAGTTAGCAGTAACTAGCCTGTGCCTATGTTAATGTTAACTAGCATGTTAGTTAGAAGTAATTAGCCTGTGTCTATGTTATCTCCTAACATATAGTTACGCTCTCCGTCTCTGCTGATTGGGAATGATTGAGATTTCTCTTGCACAGCTACCAGAAGACTTACAGCTTTCAGACAGGTTGCTCACGTCACATCTACAGTACATCATCAAGCTCAGGTGGAGGCTGCGAAGTAACGCCCAGCATCACTGGGAAAGAGCTTCTAACAGACTTCACTGGTCTATGTCCAGAACAACGGGACCTGTTGGTCCATTTCTTTAACTGTCTATGCCTAAACCTCCGGTTGTCTCAGTTTACGTGCAAACAAAGTTTTCAAAAATCTCCACTCTGGTTGGATTTTTAGAAAGACTCGTTTTCAGAGGCGATTTTTCAGTTTGCGTGTGAACGAAGAGCACAAACGAAAGGTAAATGTCTCTCTTTGTCAAAATAACCATGTATGTGTAAACAGGGCCTTAATGTACAAAGAAATGCATGAGTTGCAGATTGTAACAACTGTGCCTACCTTTTCCCTTTTGAATGCTTACTCGGTTACTGAGGTTACACTTTAACAGCATGTCAGACTAATCTCTCACTAAGGTCCAGGGGTCAGTTTCAGAAAGCAGGTTAGGTTTGTGAAAACTCTGGGTTAGTTAACCCTGAGATGAGAGAAACTATGGGTTTTCTGATTCAGGAAGGGAGGTTAATCAAACCTGTGGGAGGGGGGGGGGGAACTTAACCTCAGAGTCAGTTACTATGGTAACTTTTTTGCAAACAGCAGTCGTCTTTATATCATTGGTGATGCAAAGCAGCGGTCCCCAACCTTTTTAGTGCCAAGGACCAGTTTAATGTCAGACAATATATTCACGGACCGGGCTTTAAGGTGTGACTTATAAATACAACAATATAAATATAATAACAATAAACATGAATCAACTGTGTATTGGTATGCAACTAAAATCGCGCCAACAACGTGACATGAATTACATCCTCTCTGCCAACTAACCCTAACACTCATTGACTGTGGTCGCTATGGTGACGTTTAAAAATAAGATACAGATACACCACAAAAGCGACTATAAAGTTCTTGAAAAATTTAGTTTAAAAGCCCACCATAACGCTAAATCAATGGGAGCCTCGAGCTTGTATCTCTGCAACTAGACGGTCCCATCTAGGGGTAACGGGAGACAATGACACTCGAGGTGTGTTGCTTATGTCCAGTCTACTTCCTAATATTGTTTTGGTTGCTGTCACTGTAGAAAACCCCGCATCACACAGATAGGATGCCAGAAATGGCAACAGGGTTTTCAGGGTCAGGGTATTCTGCCATGACTTTAATCCAGAACAACGGCAGAGTTGTCGTCTCGAACACACTTTGAATGCCGCCATCATTTGCGATCTCCAGCAGTTGGTCCTCTTCTGACAGACATTCTGGATTCCCGTGGTTTGTTGACAAATTGGTCGCGGATCCATTTGCAGTTCGTGGGTCTTTTGTGGTTGGGAAGTAGAGCTTGAAATCTTTTAAAAGCAAAGGCAGGTGATCGTGCACCAGCTGGGAGAATGACGGATCAGGCTCAGTCTCACCCCGAATCCCCGTAATAGTATACTTATGATTAAATATGATAGGAATACAATATGTTGGAACTTTTTTTGGCATTTACTCTAGCAGCAATTTTCTCCCAGTCAAAATTTTCTCTTTTACATTAGTCGTGTTGCATATATTTTCAATAAATATATGTAAATAAGTATTTTCGCCAACCTTTTTGTTTGTGGTTGTTACCATGGTGAATTGTAGTATCATGGCTCCATTCATGCTGCCTTTGTATAGTGGTGGTGCAAACGCTTAACTCTGAGTCAACCTACTCTGAGTTAGTTGAACAAACACGAATCGGCTGTTCTGGAACCAAAAACTCCAGTTTCCGTCTCACAGTAAATCCAGTCAGAGTTCAGGGTTAGACTCCGATGCTATGGTTGATACATATTCAGATGTTATTGTCTACTCTATTTCAAATCTGGGTCATGAACACTTGGGCTGCAATATTTTCTCAATTAACCAATTAGTTGTTTGGTCTCTAAAATGACAGAAAAGGGTAAAAAATGTCAATTTCAGTGTTTTCAGACGTTCATGATGAAAAATCAAAGATATGTCTGTTAACCGTCTCAGAGGAGTAAAGAAACCGTAAAACATTCCGATTTAAAATCGGAGAAATCTTGACTCTTCTGTGTAGTGTGTAACAGCAAAGTCTCTGATTGGCGGAACGTGCTGTTACCATGGAAATGTTTACCGCACACATGAACCCTGCGAACAGCTAGAGCGTTCGACCTGTAACCCCAAACCCACTAACGGTATACAGCCTTGTGATAGATAGTAACACCACACACGGCTACACTGTATGGGGATTATTTTGTTGACACCTTTTGTATCTCTCTGGACAAAGTACAAAACACACTGTACATTGTGTTTGTGCAAACATTTACATGCCTGTATTTGTGTTTGGATCAGCTGGGTGGAGGAGGACCCCAAAGAGATAATGCAGTCGGTGTATGAGTGCATGGAGAGGACCTGTGAGAAACTCCGTCAGCTCAGCATCGACATCTCCAACATAAAAGGTGGGACACTGTTGTTGATTACCCCACCCACACCTGTAGCTGGATGAGAGAACGAAAGACCGTTAAGGCCACACCAACCCGATAATCGGCCGTCCGACAGTCTGGCGAGGTGGGTGACTCGAATCTGTTTGGTGGGCCGTCCGTCGGAGGGGCCAGCGGCCTTCATTTTGGCCGACCGGACATGCTCGGTCGGAAGGCGGGCACTGCCGGCAGTCCCACAGTCTGATTGGTGGAATGCTAACCCAGAATTGACAAATGGGATGAACGTGACTAGAGTCCGTCATAATCGGAGGAAAATCTTTCAAACTGACCTTTGTCGATCTGAAATGAAGATTCCGCAGCTGTACGGCCTGTTTCTCGCTTACAATGTTTTCAGAAACACGATTTAGTGAAGTATTTTAGAAAAATATGACGTTGTATTTTGAACGAGCTGTTTGTCCAATCAGCTGCCGTCGGCATTGCTTCGATGTGTTCCGAAGCACTTTTTTTGGCCAACTCGGGGTTGGTGTGTCAGGGCCTTTAACCACACCTCACAGAGAAGAATGGGGGGGGGGGGAAGAGGGATATATTGACATTTGCGTTGTTGCTGTTTTCTCAGCGGTGGGGGTGACCAATCAGAGAGAGACGACCCTGGTTTGGGACAGAGAGACCGGAGAGCCACTTTACAACGCCATTGGTGGGTGCATTTTACATCTTAACAAGTATTGTGAAAATATTTTGTATTTTTACATAAATTCTGTATTAATGATTTAAAATGAAGGCCTTTTAAGACACGTAAATTAACAATAAATCAATAAGGCAAATGGAATAGTACAAATAGAAAGGTTTAATTAAAGTGTATTTGTAGACTAACTTAGATCAAATTTAGACTTCTTGATGTCTGATATCTTTAATTGAGCAAACAAGGAGATTTTGTCATCTGGGAAACAGCCCAGCACATGACTGTTGTTGCATCACATCGTAGTGTCCTACGTCATGTCTGTCCCTGCCCCACCACCCACCGTCTCATGTGTTAGTGGTTCAGTGTAGGAGCTGAGCACATGCAGTCCCTGCTCACTCTAGGCGTGTGTGCTGATAATACCAGCAAAGAGACGCTTCTACTAGGGCCTTTAGTTCCAGCTTGACAGGCAACTTTATCTACAAGCTATTAGGAATGCCTCTTGGTTGCTGTTAAACATGTTTGGACCACAGGAAGTTGCCCATGGAACTAGGAACCTTCTTGGGAGCAGTTACCAGGGTCTAAATAAAGTTATCTGGGCTTTAATTCTCCCTTCATTATGCGCCACACAGTTTCAATAGGAGACAGGTCTGGAATGCAGGCAGGCCAGTCTAGTACCCGCACCATTCCTTGCTTGTAAACGACTGAGCCTTTTGGGGAAATTAACGTACGGTATGTTCAAAAGTCCCTGATCAGGGGGAAATATCAGTTATTAATATATATATAAAATATCAGTTAAGTTATTTTCTGATGGTTAATTTGTGGTTACGTTCCAAAGTATGCTGCTTATGCAGAGACAGACGCTCTTATAGTTTCATTCATTATTTTATGCGGCCATAACATAAATTCATTTTTGTTGTGATTGGCCTAAAGTCATACAGAAATGTAAATGTGCTGTATTTATAAAGCGCTTTTCCAGTCTTAACAACTGCTCAAAGCGCTTTTACATCTACAGGAAACATTCACACACTGTGGCCGGGGCTGCCGTACAAGGTACCACCTGCTCATCAGATAAACATTCATACACATTCACACTCCGATGCGCAGCACCGGGGGCAATTCGGGGTTCAGTGTCTTGCCCAAGGACACTTCGACAATGACTGCAGGGGCGGGGATCGAACCACCAACCTTCCAATTGGCAGGCAACCGCTCTACCACTGAGCCACAGCCGCCCCGAAATATCTGTCTAATCTAGATATTTTTATATTCCCATACGTAAGCCGTCCTCCTCTGCTTTGTCTGTAGTTTGGCTGGACCTGCGCACACAGTCCACAGTGGAGGGTCTTATTAACAAAGCTCCGGGCCAAAACAAGAACCACCTCAAGGTGAGGGAGATGAACAAGAAAGCTTTCATTTGTTTTTAGCTTTCAGATTTTAGATTCAGGCTTCATTGTTCACAAACTCAAGTAATGTATCAGGCTTAGCATGTATAGAAAACATAGGCTGAATGGAATCCTTTGAGTCTAAATTACTAAAGGTCTTGTATATTCAAACGGTTGTCATTTACTAGTGCTTCACTTTAGAAGAGAACTGGTGTGGGTTATTTGCTCTTTTGACTTTCTAATATTTCAGCATATTTACGCTCCTTTTATACCAAACAAAAATCTGTATTTCTACTGTTGTCTCTCCAGCACAAGACAGGCCTTCCCATCAGCACCTACTTCAGTGCAGTGAAGCTCCGATGGCTAATCGACAACGTGGACGAAGTGCGACAAGCAGTGCAAGATGAGCGCGCCATGTTCGGCACGGTGGACTCCTGGATCATCTGGGTAAGAGCTGTTTAAAGCCTGCAGCTGTGCACCAGCTCTTTTAAAATCCCAAGATAGTGAACACATTCCAAACAAATAAGTTTCCAGGTTCACTGAATCTACAGCCCTTTTTGATTTGCAACCTTTTTAATGCAGACTCGGGCTACATTGACACTTCAGTGTTTGGGTTTAAAAACAAATATCTTTACGCCTCACGTCCACACCACTTTGCTGAGTCCCATCCTCTAGAACAAAGACATTTGGTAACACTGCTGCCCCCATTTTGGTTTGAGAGCTCCGGGGTTGCTCTGTAGTCTGGACGGCCACAATCGGAGACCTGTGGAAACGACAACGTCAGTCTTACCAGTTAGGTAGCTTCCATACCTTTCAGTAATAGTCCACCTCGGCGTTGCTGCTAATAAATCCCTGCTCTTACTTTTCACCGTTTTTCTTTCTTTCTTCTTCCCTGTATTTTACTTATACATCAATGACTTTTAACCGCAGACTAATGTCAAAAACTCAGCTTTCTGTTTACACCAGCAGGCCCATGCTAGAGAATGAATGTATGTGATGTGTTTTTGAGAAGTGTTAACACGGATGGAGATCATTTCTAAAATGGCACCTAAACACTTGCGTTGACAGAGAAGGTTTTTCTTTCAAACCACTGTTTGAAATTGAAAATGTAGTAGTGTGGCTGTAGCCTTAGTCCAGCGTTGTTTTTCCTCAGTGTCTGACGGGGGGAAAGAATGGAGGGGTCCACTGTACAGACGTCTCAAATGCCAGTCGCACCATGCTCTTCAACATTCACAGCATGGACTGGGATCCTGAACTCTGCAGGTAAAAAAAACATGTGTGCACACACACACACACACACACACACACACACACATACACACACAGTGGAGCATTTGATGAGTATGTAAACAACTGGTTATAACGAACAGGCCTCAAGCGTACACACACTGTTTTTCACTGGGAAATGGGGAAGATAGGGAAACTGCGTTTCTGTGTAAAAAAAACAAAACCAACCAAAAAAAAACCACAGGCTCCCTTTTAAAAGACTCAAACATTTTAAAGAAAAAAACTAAACTGAAACTAAATTGCTATAAGCTAATATAAACTAAATTAGTTTTTTCATGTAAGGTTAAAACTAAAGACTAATAAAAATAAAATGAACAAAAATCATTTTTAGTTTTAGTTTTTCACTACCGAAAAAAGAGGCTGCGTGAATTTCTGTCGACAGTGGTGACGGTGATCCACGGACACGGAACAGACGCGCCATTCCAGGAGATGGCGCTGTGCTGTAATTGCTTCACATCGGACACTAATGTAGCGCAAAGGATAAACTTTAAATATGGCCATTTCTACCCAGTTCTCCATCCCTGTATTTTGTATGCATATGTATTTCTAAAACATTATACTTGGATATATTAAAACTAAACCTTTTGTGAAAAACTGAAACTAAACGAAAACTAGCAAACACACTAAAAAATACAATAAAATACTGTAATGATCTTGCCTCATGTTCCCCTGAAACAGAGTCAGCCTGTACTGCACATCCGCTAAAAAAGTCAAACCCAATCCTTTTTCCTGTCTGTTGTGTTTGGACTACTATAAACCTGCACCGTCATGACTGATTGCGGTTTTGCTGCTTCTAGGTACTTTGACGTGCCAATGGAAATCCTCCCCAAAGTCCGAAGCTCCTCTGAAATATACGGCTGGATGGTAAGCTCAGTTAAAGGATTTCAAACGCGCTGGGTCTGTTCTGCTTTAGTAATACGGTGTTTCGAGATGGAGCTGATAAGACCTGACCTTGTTGGAGAACTCCAGAGTTGAAAATCTGTGTAAATGGAGGCTAACTATAACCATAAAATTTACTGGTGAATGCTGTCATAAAAATATTTGAATCACTGTAGTGATCATAAAACTCACCTGGTAAGATACAGTGTCTAAATCATCAGACAATGTAGTAAAGGACTTCCAGCTAAATTAGAATTGTCCTTTGGAGTTGACTTTTTGGTTCTAATGGAGAGAATGAGTATTTCAAATGAAAGACAGTCTCATTAAGAGTATTTAAAAAAACAGACATGAAGTATGATTTATAGAATTGGTATTGATGAGTTGATACCAGAGATGGCAGTGTGTACAAATAATGTACTACTGTATTTTCCAGTAAGTTTCAAGCAGCAGCAAAATTCACACATTAAAACTCGTGCAGACGGTTTGCTTGTGTAATGTTTTACTTTGACTGACTTTTGCCCGTTGTATGTTTTAACACGTGTTTGGAACGATTTTCAGTTTACTATTATTATTTTACATACAACAGAGTATGGTTTTTATTGAGTAGGTGAGATATTGATTACTATGACAAATTTCAGTTAAATGTTTCTGATACTGCTCGTATCTTATCTCCTGACGACAGCACAGCTTTACATGCAAGCTGTTTTATGTAACGTGCACCTTTACCCTGCCGTCCAGAGGTCAGCAACGTGGCAGCTTTGTTTGTTTTCCCTGTTTTTATGCGTCTGAATTTTTTTTTTGTTTTTTTTTTTTTTTGTGCTGCGGGGCCAGTGTTGTAAAGTGATCGGAGTAAGTGATGACGTCGGTCGGGTTGGAGCCTCCCAATTGGCCGTTACTAGGGCTAGGTATCGCCAATTGTTTACCGGAATTGATTTGATTCCGATTTCACACAAAAAAGAAGAAAATATTACCCCCAAAAAGTTTGTTTGCTTTTTATAAACAGGACTCACATGCAATTCTTTTTCATATATTTCTTATACAGGAAAGTTAGAAAAAGTAACAATATAAAAACGGGCCCAACTCAGTTTGGTTTTCAGCAGGTTCCTGTTCTGCAGAAACATAAAACATGGGTACAGCACGTCAAGACAGACATTAATACAAGACATCGATATAGAAAAATAAATTTCGACAACTGAAAACAATACAGTTACATAAGGACAAAGACATTTATACAAGACATCCGCTGGGCTAGATAAATACGGACAGTGCAAACCAGGCTTGGATAATACATAAACAAATTAATGAATGCGTGCAAGTGTAACTGTTAAGAAGGAGCTGTTTGTATGCCTTTTTGAAATATGTGATGGATGATAGTGTTCTGATGTGATACGGAATATCCTTCCAAATCTTGGTATATGTATAAAAAAAAAAAAAAAAAATTGTCATTGAAAAGGAAAACCGTTGGGTATCCCTGCAAAAATTTGGCCACAATGAAGCACAGTGACAATACTAGCTTTCAACCTTGTCTTGTTCTTTTACCCCACAATATAGTTGTTCTTTAATATTTACTGTTGGAAAGCCTCTAACCACATCCTCTACTGATGTTTCTAATAATGCTAGAGATCCGCTCATAAGAAAGGAGACACAGTCTTACTCTTTGGCTTTTACTACTCTTGCTTCACTTTATTATCCCCATCATTGTATTATCCTGATGTTTACATTGTTTAACAACACATTTCAGTGGAACAAGTCCCCAATCATTCTTGGAGTGAAATGGTCAAATTCCATCAACGAGAGATAGACACGTAAACAATCGTTGTTTGACTGGCAGTGGGCAGGGGTGTGATAACTTTCCAAAGATGAGAATCCTTGTGCATCAAGTCCCTATTGGGTAATACAAAAGCTCTGCCTGACTGCGATGACTCTTTTCCTGTTGATGCAGTATGTATTACATCATGGCGACTTATTACAATAAGCTGGAAATATGCGCTGATAATATACTGAATCATTACATTGTCGTTGGGATTACTACAGCCACAATATTCTTTTTCTTTTTTCTTTTTTAGTAGTGAACATTTCATGATTCATGTTAAAGAAATAAAGTCCTATACATAAAAGGCAATTCTGTTAATATTTCTTATGATACTAAGGGTGTTTTCACACCTGAGCAGCCTCTCTTTTTGAAACTGCTCTCCAGGGCTGACAGGGTGTAGTGCAGGGGGTTTGGAGCGGATGTTCAGTCTGTTTGTTCGGATGTTTGTCACATGGGATTATTGGATTATTGGCTACAAACAGGTATTTGCCTAGCTCTTATGTTGGATTTCCTCCAATGTCCTGTTGCACCTTCTGGCTTGATCCAGATGTTTTCAGTGTTAACGCACTATAGTATTAACTGTGTGTTTTGTAAGACAATAACAGTCAGCATTATCATGCAGTCATCCATCCAAACTCTAAACCGGTGTGTGTTTCTCTCTCACTAGAAATCCAGCTCTCTCGCAGGAGTTCCAATCTCTGGGGTAAGCACTTTTGCATGTTCATAAGTGTGATTGGCAAAGGACAAAAAGGATTAAAATAATAAAAAATAAAAAAAATCCGGCACACCCATGATGCGGCGACCACACCTCACACGCACACTTAATGAAATACAGTGCTCATTGAAAAACAACCTACTGGGATCCTTTTAGGAAGGCTATGTATACTATACCGTTTGGTTTACTTTGAGATGTTTTCCTTCAACTTTGTGGTCCGTTAGAAGGCTGAGAGTTACTGAATGCATCTGCCAGACTGTTTACCTTAATGAGTGTTCTTAATGAGATGAGTAATAGTACTGTTGATGGGATCCTGTTGATTCCGGTTTTGGCCTGTGTGTTGTTTGACAGCCATGCCGGGTTGCCAGATATACGTGTATGAACGTAAACCCAGCGTGCTACCGCTCGCTGTAACGTTGGGGATCAACCGAGATAGAGTCTAAACTACTGGTCAGCTGTCAGTTTACGCCAGCTAGCTTCCACTGACTGACGTCACGCCCAGCACATCTGTTCGCGGTCGAGTTCTTTTTCCCGGCTCAAGCAAATGGCTAACACTTACATCTAAAGTTAGCATGGGCCACCGCCTCTGCACTGCTGAAAATGCTGCTCCTAAAATATTCGCCACTCAGCGTCATCTGCTATGTCGCTCCAGCTTGCATTGCCAACATAAAGTAAGAATAGTGTCCCGTTGTCGGCTTCAGCTAAGAAAGAAATAGCCTTCAGCCAACGTCCACGTCCAAAATTTCAGATAACGCATCAGATAACCTTCCTCAACGATTGCAGGCTCTCTGGCGGAGCTCAGCTTTGAATGAAGTTCCATCGTGACAGAGGAATGGACAAGCTGCTTGCAGACTGACATGAAGACGTGAATCGGAGGCACAAAAAACGTTGACAGCGGTGAGAGGTCATTATGTTTACCGATACGCGACCTGTGCCTTGCGCGCACCCCCCCTTCCCCCGCATTTGACAATGTTCTCATCGATTTTTCATCAGTATATTTTTAAAAGGCTTTAATAACCTAATTTTAATAATTGGTATCGTTGTTAAATTAATTTCAGCTGGCATATCGTTGCTGGATTATTTATTGACATCAGTCTTTAAAAGGCAGTATCACTCAGGCTCTAGTTTTAGGTTAAGCTTCATTTTGTGTGTTTGTGAGCATGTGTGTAAACGCATACATGGCCTGCTAACTGCGGCCTTGTTTCTCTCAGTGTCTTGGCGACCAATCGGCTGCACTGGTTGGTCAGATGTGCTTCCAGGAAGGCCAGGCCAAAAACACGTAAGACATCGCCCATTTCCTTCATATGACCGCTTTGCTACTGCTAGCCTGCGGGGGTTTGCACTTCACGTCGTGCTGGTTATGGTTTTCATCATCCTTCCTTTTAGGGTTGAGGCAAGATGCCAGCTGAGGTACCAACATTGCATAACATTCAAGGCTTGTAAAACATAAGTGTTGACAACTATTTTCAGTGAAAAGCAGCTAAAGCGTAATTCAAGAGTAGCTAGATCACGTCACACGGGGCTAGTGCGCACATTCACAGCTCGTTGATGTTTTTGTCTGGCTGCTGATTGGTCGACTGAACAAGCCGCAGCATTCCTCTACTCATAGGGAAAAGCTTGGAGAGCCACAGCAAATGAGGGCACATTCACTGAGAGAAAGGTAGCTTTGTTTAAGGGAACGACACTCTTTGTATGCCCAAAGAGTAGCCAGATTTGTCACTGTAAATGTCATTAAAGGGTTCTTAAAGTTTCCAAATCTATCAAATAGATGTTAAGTTGTAAATGTCCTTCATAACCTGTTAAGAATTGGGAGTATCTCCATCATTCAGACAAAGGGTTAACTTATGAGTGATGTTATTTTTTCCTATGTCTTGAAGAAAGTCATCCAATATTCAATCACAGTTCTCTAATCTGCCTTCCCCTTTTTTTCCATCCTTGCTATGTAAAGGTACGGGACCGGTTGCTTCCTGCTCAGAAATACAGGGACTAAGGTTAGATTTTGTGCCCAAGAACATATGATGTGCTAATAACATTGTAAATGACTTCCATGCCTTCTGTGCTGTTCTGCATGATGTTCTTTCTTGTGATTGTGTTCAGCCTGTGATGTCAAACCACGGCCTGCTGACCACGGTTGCTTACAAACTGGGAAAAGATGAGCCTGCCTGCTATGCACTCGAAGTGTGTGAAAGCTTTTCCAAATCTTTTTCCACATTGCAACAATGTCCTCCGTGGTGTACCCTGGTTTGTCATTTGCACCTGCCCGCTGCTCTGATCTAATTTGGATCCAATGTTTTCCTTTCTTCCTCCCAGGGTTCCGTAGCCATCGCAGGAGCGGTGGTGCGGTGGCTGAAGGACAACCTGGGCATCGTGCAATCTTCCTCAGAGATCGGTACTAACATTGTTGCATCTTACCTAGTCTCGCACTGGCAGACCTTACTCCACAGCTCTGCGGAGTAAGGTCTGGCTACACCACAGATGCATTCTTGGATAGGAAAAAAAACACTCTGGGATTCATTCATAACCAAAATCTGTATGTAGCAGCTTAATTGCTTTTTAGTTATATTATGTAGGAAGCGACACATTTGAGTTTGACAGACAAGTCTTCCTCCTGTGTCATTTCAGAGAAGCTCGCAGCTGCAGCAGGCACATCTTACGGCTGCTACTTTGTGCCGGCTTTCTCCGGGCTCTATGCCCCCTACTGGGAGCCTAGTGCGAGAGGGTGAGGCAATCAGCTGTTCAAACACGACTGAACTATATGCTTTGATTTGACTCTCAAAATGAGGAGAACATTTGAAATCTAGTAAACATGTTTTACTTTTTCTACAGTTAGTATTTGGTTGGTTACAATCTGCACCCTCACTTAATCCTACACACTGGTCCTTTTTAATGACAACATTATAGTTAATGCATATAATGCATCCATTTCCCCTGGTTGTTTCCCAGCATCATCTGTGGGCTCACTCAGTTCACCAACAGGAACCATCTGGCCTTTGCTGCCCTGGAGGCCGTCTGCTTTCAGACCCGAGAGGTGAGCAGTGTCTCCTCTCTTCTCCTTCACCCTGTTAAGTTCTGGCAAGGCGGGGATTCTGCTTCTTTTGTTTGAGGAGGGGTTGATTTCAAGGAATTTGATTTTTGAAGAAACAACAATTCTTCTATGATATCATCAACAAATCCCACACGCTGCTCTTGCTATAGCTCCACCTTTTATTTACAAAAGGTTTTGTCCCTCCGGACTTGTGTGTGCGGGATTTGTTCCTTCAGCAACACTTGTCCATGTGTGTCCATGTGTGGGCTGGGCAATAAGTCAATATGATCATTTATCGTCTTTTGATGGAATCCTATCGTGATGACATTATATGTGGAGATATTGTGATATACAATTGCGTTGTCTAAATTGATATTAACAAGCACATGCTAACTCATATTTCTGTTGTGAAACATTTTGCAGAGATATCATTTGAAGAATTGCAGATTTGAACATCACACTATTTTTGGGCATTCATGTAAACAGTCAGTATATAGTATAAAAAAAAAAATTTCACTTGAAACTGTTTACCACATTGTTGATGATTAATCATCTATAATCTCATTGTAAACAAATATTTTGTGAAAGCACCAATTGTCAATCCTACAATATCTTTGCAATATCCACATCAATGTATTTGGTCAAAAATATCTGAATGTGAACTCTGATTTTCTCCATATCGCCCAGCCCTGTGTGTGTGTGTGTGTGACTGCTGGCTGCTGATGCATCACAGCTTTATTATACGTACAGTATGGGTTTGTGGTTGTTGCTTGTTTGACGTGTCACATCAGATGGTCACATTATGGAATTGCTTAAAGGATAATCCCGTTATATTTCCACCTAGTGTGAGTCCCATAAATGTGGCGTTTGTAACATGGCTCGTGCTAACTTTGCACTCGCCACGTCTCCTAAAAAGTACTGTGCATATTTCAAAGCAAGCGTCCAACAGCTTTCCAAAATAACCTGACTTTCACAAGAATCGTTTCAAACACTCGTTGAAAGGCTGACTGCATATGGTCACATCGTGTGTGTGTGTGTGTGTGTGTGTGTGTGTGTGTGGTGTGTGTGTTGTGTGTGTGTGTGTGTGTGTGTGTGTGTGTGGTGTGTGTTGTGTGTGTGTGTGTGTTGTGGGTGTGTGTGTGTGTGTGTGTGTGTGGTGTGTGGGTGTGGTTTGTGTGTGGTGTGTGTGTGGTGTGTGTGTGTGTGTGTGTGTGTGTGTGTGTGTGTGTGTGTGTGTGTGTGTGTGTGTGTGTGTGTGTGGTGTGTGTGTGTGTGTGTGTGTGTGTGTGTGTGTGTGTGTGTGTGTGTGGTGTTTTGGACAGTCTCATAATGATATGAAATCCTGAATAAAAGAAGTCATAGTCGTGGCTACATTTATGTGAAATACGCCTGGTTAATTTTACTTTTAAACCGATGCAGTGAAGGTTAAGTGTATCTCTTTTGTTTTTTAATTTTTGCAACCAACTGAAAAGCATGTATTTCCTAAATAGAAACGAAGACACTGAAAATACCAACTTTTTTCCAAGAGTTATGTAGTTGTCGTAAAAGACCCTGGTTAAGGCTGAAATTGGTATGTGTTTCAGGGCGTTTCACACATACCTCAGTTGGTCTGGACTTTCGGACTTTTCAGTTTGGTCCGAACCAAAATTTCAGGTGAGAAAGTTGTCACGGTCTGGATCAAAAGACCAAAGTTAGTTCTGGATCAAACTGAACCATGGTCCCGTTCGTTCATAGAGTGAAAGTATTTTTTGGATGGTTTGGAAACCAAAATTTCCCAGATCAAATGTATGCAATGTAACAAAATAAAATGAGCCATGGTCCGGACCGTGGTTCGGACTTCCAGGTGGGAATACGCCCTAAGTGAGTGGCTCTATGTGTGTAACAGATCCTTGATGCGATGAACCAGGACAGCGGCGTCCCTCTGACACAGCTGCAGGTGGATGGAGGTATGACGTCAAACCGATTACTGATGCAGCTGCAGGCCGACATCCTCTGCATACCCGTAGGTAAGAGGACGCTAATAGCACACGCATGCACTCGTACATACACATCCAATACACATAGGTTTGTCAGTTATGTTATACAGTACTATTCATGCAAAGATGCAATCCAAACTGCTGATAATGCTGAGAAAATATTAGGCAAAAGCACAGGTCATGCCTCTGGTTTCTGCTGCATCGATTTGAATCCCTTTGTTTTCTTTTTAACTGTCCACATTGTTAGAGTTACAGGTAAGCTACATTGGTGACGAACTTTTAAATGAAACGCTGGGGCAGCTTCAACTACTTTAACATTTTAGAAATATTAAAGAGTAAAACTGACTGAACATGGATTTATACCCTTTCTGACTTTAGTCCCATTTTAGACACACATACACCCAAACACACAGAGACACAGACCTGCGACCTACACCTACCTCTGTACCTGCGAAGTACAAAGACATTAGACTTAAGCATTTAAACATAGTTCATCCCTGATTATCTGTCACACACAAACATTTTTGCATTTGAATGAATGAAATTTACTAGTGTTAAGGATAGTGGGGCTCGAAAGTTTGGGCCCCCCCAGGTAAAAATGTGTATTAATGTGCATAAAGAAGAAAGAAAGGATGGAAAAAAATCTCCAAAAGGCATCAAATGACAGACTAGACATTCGTACAGTATGTCACAAAAAGTTAGATTAAATTTCCATCACTTATGCTTTCAAAATAACAGAAAACAAAAAAAATGGCGTCTGCAAAAGTTTGGGCACCCTGCGGTTGTTCACCCCCCCCGCTGCAGAGTTAATACCTTGTAATGGACTTCTCATTAAATTCTGTGCCTTTTCTTCTCCAAACGCACCTTTGCTCATTCCGGCCAAAAAGTTCTATTTCAACCTCATCGGTCCACAGAACTTGTTCCCACAATGCATCAGGCTTGTCTATATGTTCATGAATGTTGTGGTGAGGATGTAGAAGAGGTTTCAGGAGGTCAGATGAGTCTGGGCATTTAGGGGGGGGTGGGTGCATGCTAGAAACTCTGCAGGGGGCCCAAACTTTTGCAGACGCCATGTTTTTGTTTTCTGTTATTTTGAAAGTGTAAATGATGGAACTAAAATCTAACTTTTTGTGAGATATTATACAAATGTCTAATCTGTCATGTGATGCCTTTTGGGATTTTTTTTCCCCATCTTTTCTTGGCTTCTTTATGCACATTAACAAAAAAATGTACTTAGGGTGCCCAAACTTTTGAGCCCCACTGTACCTAATTTTGAATGTTTGTGCTAGTGCGCCCCAGCATGTCGGAGACCACAGCTCTGGGTGCAGCCATGGCAGCGGGGGCAGCAGAGGGGGTGGGCGTGTGGAACCTGAGCCCCAGTCATCTCCCACACGTCACATCTGAGAAATATCAACCTCAGATCAACTCTGACGGTAAGAAAAAAAAAAACACCCAGAGCAAATGTTTGGCGCTCTTTGAAACTACTTGATCCAGTTGATATGTGCATGTGTTTCTCAAAGATAGTCAGGTTAACTCCTCATTTTCTGCCATTTAGTGGATGTTGCCATCATCACCAGTGTTTTTCGCAGTGGTTAGGGTTAGGGGCCAGTGTTTTTCAAATTGCTAAATGCCGAGCTTTGCGTAGGAATCGGCGTACGCCCATCCAATGCCTGTTTAAGGTTGTAAGCATGTTTCACAAATGAGGGCCAATGACAGTTCTGATAAATAATCACTAATTGTGAGGTAAATGAAAATATTAAAACGGCTAGAACAGTCTGGAAATGTTACTGTAATGTAGCCTTTAAAACTAGAAAGTGTGTCATCATGACATTGCAGTAGCCAAAATGTATGACAATATCTAGTCTAATATATCAATGTTTATTTAATATTGATATGTTACCCAGCCCTAACAGAAATGGCTCTGTATCCGCTCGCCTAACTTGTCTGTCCTCTTTGCAAACAGAGAGCGAGTTTCGCTTTGCTCGTTGGAAGAAAGCCGTCCAGAGATCCATGAACTGGGAGACCACAGAGCCTTGCTGCAAAGCCAACGGTACCCAATTGCAATATTTGTCCTATTCAGAAAACAAATGGGACTGAAGAAAGACGTTATTCCAGCAGTTGTATGAATCTGTGACTTGCTTTATATGTGGTTTCTGTAGCATCGTTAGTCTGACTGTGATCCATCTGGGATGCTCTCTTTCTCATCCACCGAGAACAGGTTTAGGAAAGAAGATGAACGGCGCCCCCTGGGGGGTTCCTCCCATCCCTCCCCCCACCAGAGCAGACCCCTAAGGTTTTCTGCCGCTGCATGCCATCTGACAGACAGTTTGAAATGCTAAGTTCTTGATGGTGTGGCGGGGTTGAGAGACTGTGGCATGGTCACACGTGCAGCCATTACTAACACAGTGTGTTGAAGGTTCCACTGACGCACAGCTTTCATATCCAATAGACATGTTTTTGTTATTGGACACTTACATTTCCATTGATTCATGCTTTTTTTACCAGTTTAATAAGGAAGAGACCTACCTTAGCTGCGGAATGGAAAATATGGATGTCTTTAACGAATAATAAAAAAGAAAAGAAAAAAAACGGAGTCAATTTTATAAGACATTTTAAATGTAGCTACACTGAGAGGCAGCTCCATCAAATCAGTTGTGGATGACATCATTGTTATTGGTCCAGCCCTAGTGTTAATGTTGCATTTTTTTCTTTCTTCCTTCTGTCCAAAAAGGGCTTTTTAAGGTTAGAAACCAGTTTGGGTTCAACTCAGAGATTGAATTGTTCTACATTGTACTGTACGCTTGTTGTTGTGACAAATACTAATAGTTTCTGTTGTATGTCAACATATGGTGAAGCGACGTGTAAGTCAGATACTAAATGCGTCCAACCTTAAAATAATCCAAGTTTTCACAATCGTTTTAGAGCTGTGAACTGAAAACCGTTTGAGAAAAAGACTTAAATGACGAAAAATGCATTGATGTGTAACTTTTATCAGCATGTGGTTTCCAGAGCCGAGGCGCATTAGTGCAAAATAAGGTGTTCAATGGTCACAGAGCTGAACCATGGAGCGCTTTCAAAGTCACTTAAAGAATACTAAAGTAAACTCTACAGGGAGCGAGTGTAATCCAGTTAGGGATGAGAGATGCCTTCAATGTTTGTCAGAACTGCGGTTGCACACCATAAGCAGTTAAATCATAAATTACAATAACCAAGACCGAGGCAAGACAAACGCACAGACAACTGCCTAATATAGGATGTGGTGGAGGCTATATACAACATTTAAGCCTATTCAGTTTTTGCTACTGAGAGTAGGAAACAGGATTTAGAATGTGTCACAATTGTTTGCAATTGTTTTAAAATTGTTCTATATTTGTGTAAATCAATATAAAAAAAAATTATGTCCAAGATGGTCCATTTGTTAATGTTTTAATGTAGAACCTAGTGGAAAATTAAGGAAAAAAAAAAACCTATTCTGAAATCAGAACAATTGCACAGATCTTTGATTCTGCGTCCTCTGAAACCTATTTCTAATGCATTGGGCTCAGCTACAGTTCAGCTGAATCTGGGCTTGCTTTAACTGAGCATTCAGGTCCAGTTTGGCAATTCTCTGCCGCACCCGTTCCAGACAGTCCGATGTGAAGTGACAGAGCAACAGACCCAGACTGTTTCCATGTTTGGGTCACATTGTTTTATTGAACTAACCGCTTTTCCTCTACACTTTGTATTCAACCACAAATCTATTGGTCCGTCAAGCTGTTTGAATTGTGGTCTCTCTGAGAATGATCTTCTTGTCACCCCAAAGATCACCAGCACTGACTGGTACAGTACCCTCATGGGAACATGAAAACCTACTATGGAGCAAGACTGGAAGAGGAAATGTGCTCATGTGGGTGATGTAGAGCCTGCTAGAAGTAGGATCCCCATGACTGAAAAACCAGACTGGCAATTATGGAACCTTTTTTTTTTTTAAATGGAATTTCCTGGGTCTTCCTTTTCTTAAACCATGGATTTGTCTTCTCCACCTTGTAAAATAAACATAGGGGAACTCTTGTTCTTTGTCTGAAATAACTATTGCACCTCATACTGTTTTGTTTCTCTCTATTTGTTCTGTACATAGCGTTGCGCTATGTACAGCGGCATGCATTGTGTAAAGTCAAAGCAACATGGTTCATTTATATTTTATATCATGTCTTATGTATGAACAACTTTTGTGGATCTGAGCTTTCATACACATCCACTGAATAAATCTTGGGAAGCTCACTGAAATTTAGTATATAGAATTTCTACTGACTGTTCTTATATAAAGCTTTTCTAGTTAAGACTACTACTCAAAGCTCTTTTACATAGTACAGGAACCATTCACACACTGTGTCCGAGGCTGCTGTACAAGGTGCCACCTGCTCAACAGATCTCTCACACACACTCATTTGGCAAGACTCTGGGTTCAGTGTCTTGCCAAATGACACTTCAACATGTGACCGCACCACCAACTAGAGGTTTAATTTAACAAAATGCATAGTAGGAGCCCTTCAGCTTTGCAGAAATGTATTCATGCTGTAATGATATAATACAACGTTGTACACCAGCACCTCATTTATCTAAGCTATATAAATGAAGCAAACTTAAAGTCAATAGAGATTTAATTCTCCAGTCAGATGAAATGAAGACATGTTAGAAAAGTGAGTAGGAAAGTGGCCGTGGTATACACCGGCCTCTTTAACACATATCGTCCACAATGTTGCAAGTGTACATTTACAAAATACTTCGAAACTCCAGAGGACAGCTATGTCTACATAATGGGCCATACACTACACAGCGCCCTGTCGAACGCAGGAAGTCCATGGGATGAAAAAAGGACGTTCTTCAAACCCACAGAAGAGAGATCACTGGAAGGGGTTCAGCGTGAGAACTGCCTCCGGTCACTCTTTCCTTTGTTGACATGCTTAAAAATTCTGGATTTGTGCGGGTTCTTGGACTTCTGGTATCCAAAACCACCTCCACCTCCTCGCTTCTGCATCTTCACACCTCTACTGCTGTGGACGTCTGGAGGGAAGAGCTGAGTTAAGGAGAACTACGCAGGGGTTTCTTCAGCATACCTTTCTTGGTGAAAAACAGACAACTAGACTTTCAACACATCCAGACCAACAGTGTGGAGAATTACAGCAAAGGATACTCAGATCAACATAGGGAGGAACTTTGAAGCCAAAGGACAGCGCCACCATGGGCAAGTTGAGGGTGTTGACGCTGTAGATCTGTTTGAGCGAGTGGGAGTCATAAGCCCTCACATAGGACTTGTAGGCCTCTTGGGCTGACTTGTGGAGATAGTAGTTCTTCTCAATCAGCTTCTCCAGCTGGGAAACAAGGCAGTTTGAAATTCATTTGGTTTTTTTAGAACAAGCTGATGCGACATCTTTATTACATCTATTAATAATGAGATTTCCTACCTGGGACTGGATATCAGAGATTTTACTCCAAGAAAAGTCAAACTCGCTCAATGGGACCTGGACAATAAAAAGGTGGTGTGTGAATAGAGGCCACTCCCACTTCAAGACATGGGGCATGTTAGGGTCAACATTGACAAATATATCAAAACCTACTGTCAAATGTAAATTGTGAAGAGACAGTAAAATTAGCAGTCAACTATGTATCTATATGCAAACAGTTTGTGATGTTACCTTGGCCTGCTTCAGGAAGCGGAGGAAGCCGAGCTCCTCTGGCCGGAGGATGAGCAGCGCGTGGCCTCTGCCGTTTATGCCTCTGGCTGTTCGACCCACCCGGTGGATGTACTCCTGCGGATGCAGAGGCCGGTTTAAACACAGTCCTAATCTGGGACTTAACTCAAAGGGGGACATTCACCAGCAATCAAGTATTCACGAGTAGAGCTTCACAATATTTATTGAAATCCCAATAGGACTAGTGCAATATCCAAATGGCTGGTGACCGCAATATTTGTTAAAGGGCAAAATATGTGTCAAACCATTCTGAATGAAGTATTGTGGTGCAGCAGAGATGTCTCAGCCTACAAATCCTAAACTACAGACTAAAGTAAAAATCTCAGATGCTTGCAAAAAAATCCCACTATAATCCTTTTAATTTCTAATGAATTTTCAGTGAATGAGAAAACCTTGTCACAAAAATGATCAGTCCCTCCAATATTGTGAATTGTATTGCAATATCAGTCAAAATAATTGATTTTGAATCATCACGTTGTTTTATGTAGAAGTAGTTTCAATACCTTGGGGTCATCTGGGGGGTCGTACTGAACAATCCAGTCCACCTCAGGGATGTCCAGGCCTCGGGCGGCCACGTCAGTGCACAGCAGGATGCCCGAGTCAGCGTTGCAGAACTGGAAGAAGGTGGTGGTACGCTTGGTCTGCTTCTGCTTGCCCTGGGAGTCACAATGAGCAAGGAACAGGGTTTTACAAACTCAAGGCTTCGTAGATGAGGCTGAGCTGCTGCGTCCAGCTCCATGATGCTCGGCGGGCAGTGACGCGTCTTACATGAATGGCCATGACAGGCAGATCGATGTAGTTGAGTAGCTCATAGTGGAATTTCACAGACATACAGGAAGAGAAGAAGACCATGAGCTTCTTCTTGCGGTTCTTCTTCAGGAAGGTGAAGAGCAGCAGGAAGCGCTTCTCCGACGGGCACACCACGTAACCCTGAAACACACGAGAGATCACCTTACAACACTTCAGTGTGCCAAGGACCTTCAAGGCCAGCCCACCCTTCAGTAGAACATTGGTTGGACGGAAATTCGGCGGACAGTACCTGCTCCAGGCCGTCGACAGTGGCATTGTCTTTGTTGTCATCCACGCCAACGTAAAGGGGCTCTTTCTTTAGGGAGATGCGAGCCAAGTCCTCCACCTTGCGGGTCTGAGTGGCTGAAAACAGCATGGTCTGTCTCTTCTCTGGAGACAACGGTGGCAGGAACAAGAAACCGGGATTTAGAGAGCAGGGTGATCAGAGGTTTAAGTGCTTTGGTCCTAGACCTAGTCATTTACAGGGTGCAACATAGCCTGTGTAGACAGTTGTGCATCGTTTTCTGTTTGAGGAAATAAACCCTGTTTTCAACGGTTATCTTGAAGACTTCAAACAGAAAGCCTGTGAAACCACATTGGACATTGAAATGTGGACATGTAGCAGGCAGGGAGAGAAGCATCATTAGAAAGAATCCAGTGTTTTAGGAGCATATTATGGACTAAAAGTGAACATACTGCATCTCGGCCTCTTAGTATTGAGTTGACAAATTTGCCTTTACCCACTTAGTCATTATATCACATTACTGATGATTATTTATCTAAAATCTCATTGTGTAAATATTTTGTGAAAGCACCAATAGTCAACTCTACAATATCGTTGCGGTAGCGATAGAGGTATTTGGTCAAAAATACTGTGATGTTTGATTTTCTCCATATCGCCCAGCTCTACTTACAAGTCCCCCTAATTTTATTTAAGTCCAATACTAAATTCCTGAAGAATCCCTTTAACAGCACCAGTCTCATCAAAAGAGAAATAAAGGCTGTGCAACAGTAGATACGTACTTGGCAGCAGTTTGATGATCTGCTTGAGTTCCTCCTCGAAGCCCACCTCTAAGATACGGTCGGCCTCATCGATAATCAGACACTGCAGGTTCTTGTACATAAACCCAGGGGTATTCTGAAGGCACAAAAGTATTTTATTTAATATTCATATCCAAGTATTACCAACAAGCAGGAGCAAAAGAAACAAATCAGTAAAACAATGATCGTATGTTTTATGAATGCATCATAACAAATTCTATGCAGCGTAATGACTACTAATATGAATGTGTAGTATGCTACATCTGGATTTATAATTTCATTATCTAGATAAAGTCCTGCTGGTAGGAGTGTTTTTACCTGGAGGTGGTCCAGCAGGCGGCCAGGCGTGGCCACCAGGATGTTGACTCCGTTGGCCAGTCTCTGGGCCTCGGCAGAGCGGTTGCTGCCCCCCATGATCAGACCAAAGGTGTGCACATGGTGCGTCATCAGCTCCTTCATCACACCATAGGTTTGCATGGCCAACTCGCGTGTAGGTGAAAGGATCACCACACCGGTGCCTGAGAGGAAGAGGAGGACATTGGTAACACTCTGCCACTCAACCTATATGGTATTTGTATGTATGTATGGTAAGGGTTGTACCCAAATTGGATATGGCTGTTCAATACAAAGATTTGACTGACTATTTGTTACTTTTTCATATAGAACTGGCAAAAAAATAAATCCATTGGCCTGAGTTTCAGTGATGATTTTAAACCACATTGACATTGTAAAATGCAGCTCGCTAGTTTCATAATAAACCACCTTAAACGTTCTACTTAACAAGAAAAAGTGTGTTTTCAAGTTTCAAGCGAGGCAATTTCTTGGAGCCAAACGTTTTACAAAAGGAGATTTAAAGAGAAATCAGAAGGGCTAAATTGGGCTACAAAGAGTTGAAGAAAAATTGACAGTTTAGGCTCAGACTGGGGGTGTCAAAAGCTAAGATTAAAGCTGCAAACAGCATTGGACGGGCCCTCCATAGACAGTTAAAGACATGGACCAACAGGTCCCGTTGTTCTGGATGGAGACCAGTGAAGTCTATTAGAAGCTCTTTCCCGGTGATGCTGAGCGTTACTGCGCAGCCTCCAACTGAGCTGGAAGACGTAGATGTGACGTGAGCAACCTGTCTGAAAGCTGTAAGTCTTCTGGTAGCTGTGCAAGAGAAATCTCAATCGTTCCCAATCAGCAGAGACAGAGAGGTATATGTTAGTCTTACCGTTCCTGGGCATGAACTTGAGTTTGTAGATGAGCTCTATAGAGGGGATGAGGAAGGCCAAGGTTTTTCCACTACCCGTCTTGGCAGCAGCCAGGACATCCCTAAGCAAAGCAAACAGAAACACTGTAAGTACCCACACAGTCACAATGGGCTTCTGGTCTAAAGTTAACAACGATTATTTCTAAAAATGAACAGACCTCTAAAGGCCCTTGCCAAAATACATGAAACCCAGTTTGACATTATGGAACATCAGTTACAAAGTTCCAACCAGCTCAGGAGAGGAGCATTACCTTCCCTCCAACAGGGGACGAATACTTTTGTGCTGGATCTCAGTCATGTGTTCGAAGCCCATCTCCTTCACTCCCTTCAGCGTGCTGTCACTCACCAGCTCAGCGAGAGAGGCAAAGGATGTGTCCTCAAATGCTCCTGAAATATCAGTTCAGATTCCATGTTAAGAAAGGCTGAAAACAGCAGGTAAAAGAAACAGAAGGCCAGATTAACAGCCATGGGAAACTAGTCCAACACATTGTGTTCTTGCAGTTACTCCGGTCAGGAGAATCAGGGGTGACTCCTCCCAAAGAAACCCACAAGAGTCTCTGTATGCCTTAGTTGACACCCGTTTCATGATGGAAACACTGAAAGGGCAACACAAAGGCAACCAGGCTGGATTTTGTATTTCATATCAGATGAACATATGCGTATGTATACTGGAGGGTGTAACGTTTTAATGTTAGATGAAGAAATACCAAAACAACCTTATCTGGTTAATCAATGCATGTGCATCCCTCTGGTCACAGACATATGTTAAAGCCAGAATATATTATTCTGCTGTGTAATTTAACAGTTTGACACAGTTCAAAATGTCTAGACATTAGGTTTTGAATCAATTATGTACCTATTTGATCAGATGTTGTGTGTTCATTAAAGGAGTTCATATTCTGCTCATTTTCAGGTTCAAAATGGTATTTATGGGTTATATCAGAATAGGCTTACATGGTTTAATTTTCAAAAAAGACTATATATTTGTTTGCATTGCTGCAGCTCCTCTTTTCACCCTGTGTGTTGAG
>NC_045743.1:20381262-20383770 GCF_008692095.1 Etheostoma spectabile | reverse complement strand
TCTCTGTTTTAGCTACAGAGTGAGACAACTCACTTCTGCTCCATCTTTGTTGGGAGTCACACATGCTCAGTAGCAAGGTAAGGGGACTACTAGCCAGTCAGAAGCAGAGTTGAGGCCTGACAGTACCTAGGTAAGGACTACTAGCCAGTCAGAAGCGAGTATGGGCCCTGACAGTACCTAGGTGGACTACTAGCCAGTCAGAAGCAGAGTATGAGGGCCCTGACAGTACCTAGGTAAGGATACTAGCCAGTCAGAAGCAGAGATTGGGCCTGACAGTACCTAGGTAAGGACTACTAGCCAGTCAGAGCAGAGAGTATGAGGGCCCTGACAGTACCTAGGTAAGGACTACTAGCCAGTCAGAAGCAGAGTATGAGGTCCTGACAGTACCTAGGTAAGGACTACTAGCAGTCAGGAGCAGAGTATGGGGCCTGACAGTACCTAGGTAAGGACTACTAGCCAGTCAGGAGCAGAGTATGGGGCCCTGACGGTACCTAGGTAAGGACTACTAGCCAGTCAGGAGCAGAGTATGAGGGCCCTGACGTACCTAGGTAAGGACTATAGCCAGTCAGAAGCAGAGTATGAGGGCCCTGACAGTACCTAGGTAAGGACTACTAGCCAGTCAGAAGCAGAGTATGAGGGCCCTGACAGTACCTAGGTACTGACAGGACTTAGTAAGAGGGCGTGCCATGCTAGCAGCTAGGTAAGCATTATAAAGTGTTACAAAGTGGAGCATTGTTTGTCTTTAAAGTAAAGGCTGCAAGGCTGGACTACAATAGAGCTGTAAAGGTCGAACGTTTACTATCGCCATTTGTTTAACCTTCTAAGTCTAAGCATGACAGCATTCAACCAAGACTTAGACAAGGTTACTAAATATGAGCTGTTTTTGTCACTACAGAGCCGGCACCTGATGCTACATGTGCTTATCATCTTCTGGACTCAGCTAATGGACAGGCTGACATGTGATGAACCTGCTCCAGTCAGGTCTACAGTAAGCACTTATGTATTTCTTCAATACCCGTTAAGCCAGATGGTAATTCGGGTTGATCTTCTTCTTCCTCCTCCTCCTCCTCCTCCTTTCTGGATTTGTCTTCATCTTCTTCATCTGTAGCTTCCTCTGTTTTGCCAGTAGCCTGTTCTCCATCTGCTAATGCTGCTCCCTCCCCCTCTTCTTCTATCGTTTTGGTCTTCTTCCCAACTAGATTACAGGGTTATGACATATCAGTTATCACACACCAAAAAAAATTGCACTTTGTCAATTTCAGGTTGGCAAACTCCTCTTACGGTTCCCCGGTGATTCAACAGTGTCAGCGAGCTTCCTTTTCTTCTTTGTCTTCTTCTTCAGTGGTGTATCCTCTGTTGTGGTCCCTTCAATCTGCAGCTTCCGTTTCTTCTCGGGCTCAGAACAAGTCGCTGCGGCCTCAAGACATTCCTCTTCCGGTCCGGTAGAGTTGACTGTCATACACATCCGACACACAACACATACACATTTACCCAATCATCTTGGAGAAATACCTGTCAACAGTTATGTAATTCATGATAACGCTTCCTGGGAATTTCCTGGTTTTTTCCCCCTCACGTTTATTAGTCGGTTTGGTTGCAACAAATTCAGTATTGTGCTGTGTAACATCTTAAAGGAGGACTTGTGTTACAGTGCTAACGTTAGCTAGCTAGCAAGCTAGCTACATTTCTGCGAATTTTATGGAGGTTACGTTACAATAATGTGTGACAGACTATGGTGACGCACACAAACGGTAATTTACTGTCATACATTAAAGCCAGCTAACGTTATGTCCGTCAGTGTAAAGTAACCGTCCAACATTTAAATATGACGAGAGTTCCTGGTATCCTGCCGTGAGGAGCTAACGTAGCTAACTAGGTTAGCAAGTTCGTTTCTGCTTCCGAAAAAAAAAGAAACCAAGCAACAACAATAAGATGTTCCGTTTACAGCACGTACCGGTCTCTTCCTCGTCGTTCTGTGTCTTAAGTAGTTTGCGCTCTTTGTTTTTGTCATTTCTTTTCTGAATTTTCTTGCGGAGAAGCTTCATCTGTAGGTCCGCCATGGCAACAGCGAACAGCACACGTGTGTATGTGAGGTTTTTCAGGACCCTTCGCGGTACCCGTCTGCATTGCCTGACTGAAAATACAAAGGACCCCTTCTTCTTCTTGTATTAGGCAGATACGTTGTATGGTTTTTCTCTTAATACAGCCATGGTGGAACTGGCATATTTCTCGAGAAAATACTTTTGGCCATTAGTAAACAAGAAAAACAAAAGAATACATTTAAAAGAAATGCTTTTTCAAACGATGGGGTTGAAACGCTCAAAACCTGTAGCTACTACCATAGACTCTATACTTTTAACATGGTTTTTGTCTAGTCCAGGAGTGGTTATGTGCTTGTGGCTGCAGATCGATCCTTAAATCTAAATTAAGCAGGAATCAAACCATCCACACTGGTGCAACAATTCTTTTTATTTTTTATTAACAAAGAACACTTACAATGCCAGTATG
>NC_045743.1:20381056-20381252 GCF_008692095.1 Etheostoma spectabile | reverse complement strand
ATGTCAAAACCAGAGTTGCTCATACAGAGAAAAAAGTCTATATGAATCAAAATAAATAAGAATAAAAAAAGAAAAGTGTGGTGCAAATCAAGTCAAATGTATCCCCGATACATGAAAAATGTATGAGACACAAATCCAGCCTTTTTGTTCTTAATGCCTCTTATGGTGTTGTTGTATTGGTGCATTTCTTGAAAGA
>NC_045743.1:20380769-20381041 GCF_008692095.1 Etheostoma spectabile | reverse complement strand
GGTTTGGAGTCCGCCCATTTCTTCTTGTGGATGTGGAATTTTCCGAATAACAATATTAAGTGAATAAAATAAACAACATATTTGTCCTTCTCACTGTCATCAAAGCAAATCAAAATATCTTTATCTTTAAATTGAATTGAATGCCCAGTGTTCCGTCTGATGAAATGTTGAACATCAATCCAAAATATTTTAGCATGCATACAATGAAAGAACAAATGACAGATTGTTTCTTCTTCTAGTTCCCAGAAAGTACAAGAATATTCAATATCAAG
>NC_045743.1:20380375-20380759 GCF_008692095.1 Etheostoma spectabile | reverse complement strand
CTCTTTAGTGTCCCTTTTGCTGGATGTATTTTATGCAGAATTTTAAAAGAAACCTCATTTACTTTATTATTAAGACAAAATTTGTCTCCATTTAAACAGATCTTCTGCCAGTTCACTTCTCCATACATTGAAGGCCAAAAGAATCTTCCTGAGGGCAGAGTTACCTCTCGCATACAATTCCTGATGGGTTTATTTGAACATTTATTCTTGGTAATGTCAATTCCTCCACGGAATATACCTCTACTGAGTGGATTGATCCCTGTCATTACTGACCCTCTAAGAAGTTGCAGTACACATCCCGGCAAACTATCGCATATTCAGAATCAGATCCGAATCCGAGTCAGCTTTATTCGCCAGGTATGAGGACACATACGAGGAATTTTT
>NC_045743.1:20380224-20380365 GCF_008692095.1 Etheostoma spectabile | reverse complement strand
AGCGTTGTTGCTCACACTGTGCTTACACACACAAAACAATAAATATACACCCTAATATATACACACAATATATACACACTCTAAACAGAAACAACATAGAGGCATGAGTGCAACGAAGAGATCAATACAATTATTTAAATG
>NC_045743.1:20380020-20380214 GCF_008692095.1 Etheostoma spectabile | reverse complement strand
TGCAAAGGATACTGGGATAAATAGTACTATGTGATTATATTACAACATGAACAGTATGAACATTATGAACAGTTCTGAAATAGAAAATGAGAAGGATGAATGAATAACAGATAAGAGAGATGTGAGAATGGGAATGAGTAAATAGTAAATAATAAATAAGTGAGGTATGAGAATGATGAATAAATAGTAAATAA
>NC_045743.1:20359787-20380010 GCF_008692095.1 Etheostoma spectabile | reverse complement strand
TGAGAATGAGAATGATGAATAATACTGAATAAGTGGAATAATACTGAATAAGTGGTATAAGTGGAATTTAATATTCTCTCAGCATGACTGATAACTGGAATTTGGAGAGGAACTCATTATACTTTAGTAACTGCCCGTCAGCATTAAGGAGTTGTCTTACCTAGACAATACCATTATCAACCCATCTTCCATAATACAGAGATTTGTTTTTGTATTGAATAAATCCTGGTGCAACAGAAGCTCAGGGAGAATCAATTAACACTGCCATCTGCTGGTCAATAGTTGGAACTGGTATTGTTTCCCTCCCCTGGACAGTGAGTTTACAGACCATGGACTGGATCAACAGTCCTTGTTACAGTTCCAATTGAAAGAAGAAAACACATGGTCTATTGCAAAGGTTGTCAAAAATGTATTTATTAATTTTTTTCAGCCAAGGACTCCTTACAGGATAGAGACTAGGGACCCCATCATGAATATCCCTTGGATTATTGGTTGTTGTTTTTTACACTACTGTAGTATTCTATTATGTGAAAGAGCACACGAAAAATGAAATAGAAAGCAATTGGACATGTTTTAAATATATAGGGTGAAACAGATATTTTCTTACCTAGTTAAGGACTACTAGCCAGTCAGGAGCAGAGTATGAGGTCCTGACAGTACCTAGGTAAGGACTACTAGCCAGTCAGAAGCAGAGTATGAGAGCCTGACAGTACCTAGGTAAGGACTACTAGCCAGTAGAAACAGAGTATGAAGGCCTGACAGTACACTAGGTAAGGACACTAGCCAGTCAGAAGAGAGTATGAGGGCCCTGACAGTACTCAGGTAAGGACACATAGCCAGTCAGAAGCAGAGTATGAGGCCCTGACAGTACTAGGTAAGGACTAATAGCCAGTCAGAAGCAGAGTATGAGGGCCCTGACAGTACCTAGGGAAGGAATACTAGCCAGTCAGGAGAGAGTTGAGGGCCCTGACAGTACCTAGGTAAGGACTACTAGCCAGTCAGGAGCAGAGTATGGGGCCCGACAGTACCTAGGTAAGGACTACTAGCCAGTCAGAAGCAGAGTATGAGGCCTGACAGTACCTAGGTAAGGATCTACCAGTCAGGAGCAGAGTATGAGTCCTGACAGTACCTAGGTAGGACTACTAGCCGTCAGAAGCAGAGTATGAGAGCCCTGACAGTACTAGGTAAGGGCTACTAGCCAGTAAGAAACAGAGTATGAAGGCCTGACAGTACCAGGTAAGGACAACTAGCCAGTCAGAAGCAGAGTATGAGAGCCTGACAGTACCTAGGTAAGGACAATAGCCAGTCAGAAGCAGAGTATGAAGGCCTGACAGTAATGGTAAGGACTAATAGCCGTAAGAAACAGAGTATGAAGCCCTGACAGTAACTAGGTAAGGACTACTAGCCAGTCAGAAGCCGAGTATGAGGCCTGAACGTACCTAGGTAAGGACTACTAGCAGTCAGAAGCAGAGTATGAGGGCCCTGACAGTACCTAGGTAAGGACTACTAGCCAGTCAGGCGCAGAGTCTGAGAGCCCTGACAGTACCTAGGTACTGACAGGACTTAGTATGAGGGCGTTCTAACCTACACTTCCTGACGGAGACATCTGTAATCAGGGGTAAAAAAATGGCAACCCTGTAGCAAAAATGTCAAGCAGATTAAAGTGTCTCCTCTTCAATCTTAACCATGGGTGGCCCCGTTTCTCTTTTGATCTCAGAAGCTTGAATAATAACCGGAGAGCTGTTTTCCCCCGTCCCCTCCAACGCCGGGCCTTGCTGGACGCCGGGCTGCACCAACTGACCCCTGGACATTCTCCTCACATGTTTCATCTCCTCCCATCTCTGTATCCTCCTTCCAATCTCAAACCCCTTGTTCCTTCTCTTCAGAAACCTCTGCCTCCAGGAGTATTTTGTTTGAGAGGATGCCTGTTCGTGCGTGGAGCAGCCGTGGACCTGCACTCTCTCCCCCGGTTTGGACATGGGCGGGACTCGATTGCACTGTCTCTGCACATCTTCCTCCACCGCTTTGAACACCAGGTGGGTGATATCTCGGCGAAGTCTCATCAGCACCATAGGGTCTTTAATTTGATGCATGTCGGCCAACATAACCTCCGCAAACTGGTTTAATATGTTGTGTTTGGATGTGTTTGGTGCAAGCGTTTGGGCAGGCTGATCAGTAGAACCCTTGTCGTGGCGGGGGGGACAGCTCAGAGACATGACATCTGTAACTTGAGGCGGCGGGTTTGGAAAGTGCAGTGAAGCAGGATTCAGGCCGGAGGCCGTGTGGGGTTCATCATCCAGATCTTGCCTCTTCACATCAGCATCTAGCGGGCTACCAAATGAGCTTCCCATCTCGTGGTCAACGCTTCCTTCGGTCTCCAACTCCTCGTCATCCTCATCCCGATCATCAAACTTCTCGTCCTCCTGCAAAAAGAGTATAAGCAGAAATGTAAAAAAAATGGGCCATCGAGATCTGCAGGGAAGCATCTGCGGGCTTTTTTTTCTGCATTCATTTTCAACTTACCAGATATGAATCACTTCGCCTGCGAACTATGTAAGGCCTCAAGAAATCCAGTTTCTCTCTAAGCATCTTTTGCTGGAAAGTGCTGACCCTCTCCGGATGCCATAGCACCCTCCCGTACTGAGTCCGGAGCGATCTGGATCTTCTCTCCACATCAGATACTGCAGGGTGAAAATATGTCTGAGTAACTGAACAGCAGTAATATAGTAGTAATGAAGAAGCAAGGCTAAACCACAGCGTATACTCCACTGTTAAACAGAGCAAGCAAAGCGGCTGGTGAACGTTTCCAGCCACTAGTGTATTTAATTAAATTCATTTTTTAAATTTTAATCTGTTTATTGATCCCCAATGGGGAAATTACAATTTACACTCTGTGTCCACACTTGGTTAGTTTACACACAGTCCTGAACTACACACACACACACACATGTTCAGGATCTATACATGCACTAATGGAGAGATGTCAGAGTGGGGGGGCTGCCAGCCGAACCAGCGCCCTGAGCGGGTGGGGGGGGTACGGTGCCTTGCTCAACAGCACCTGGCAGTGCCCAGGAGGTGAAGTGGCATCTCTCCAGCCACCAATCCACACTCTGTACTTTTGGTCCATACGGGGACTTGAACCAGTGACCCTCCGGTCCCCAACCCAACCCCCTACGGACTTACCCACCAGTGCATACATGGAGCTGCCCCTGCCTACCTCAGTGAACTCCTCGCCCCACACATCACCTCACGAAAAACCTCTGCTCCTCCATCTCCACCTACTGCCTGCACCAACCAAGGACTAAACTGTCTACTATGGGAGACAGGGCCTTCCAGGCAGTCGCCCCACGGCTCTGGAATACACTCCCGGAGACCCTAAGGGCCCCACGGCTCTGGAATACACTCCCAGAGACCCTAAGGGCCCCACAAACTGTGGAGATTTTTAAGAAGGGCCTAAAGACATTCCTAATTCAAAAGGCCTTTTAACAGTCATAGTTTTAATGTTAGTCTTTAGGTGTTTTATTATTGCTATTTGTTGATTTTGTTATATTCTGGAAACTGTTTTTAACTCCTTGCTACTGTAGCACTTTGAGATTTCATTTGAAATGTAAAGGGCATTATAAATAAAATGTATTATTATTATTATTAGTAGTTTACCTTGGGGTTTTTTTGGCCATCACTTGCAGGTTTTACCAGCATTTGGCTAGTAGATGGTGCTCATGTTGAAACTTCAATCAAAACTTGAGTAGAGTTTAGCTGGGTTGATAACTCCCCCCCCCCCCCCCCCCCCCAGGTACGTGAATGCCACAGACACTGGACTTCTGTCTCGCCATTCCTCTTCCTTACCAGGCTTTCCGATGGACAAGGCGAACTCGGTCCACAGCTTGGTCTTCAGGTCCTTGTCGTAGTAGGAGTCGACCGAGGAATTAAAAAGGCAGTCATGTTTGCTCCAGAAATCTATCAGCATGTTGTCCATTGCAGGGCCCCAGTGGGGGCCCCGGATCTGACCTCGAAAGTGTGTCATATAGTCTGTGGAGAAAACTCTCGTTATCTAGCAAAATAAAAAGCTATATTTCCACCAGTAGTCTCTCACCATCATAACGTCCCAACATGAGCTCTTCTTCTTTAGTTTTACAACACGCCGGATGGAAAGTTAGAGACGCGTTTACTGCCACCTACTGGTCTGGAGTAAAATAGCGACATGCAGAGTTTATTGATACATTTAATCTCTCTCTCTCCATATCTATATATTTGAATACTAATATTTACCATTATCATACTACTTTTAGCATTTGCTAGGCTATATAGTGGCTTTATAATGATGTTATATGAATTTTAAAAATATTTACATAGTCCTTGATGGATTAATAACACTGTTTTTTAGTGTCCATTTAAATTATGTTTATAAAGCGGATATTCATCTCCGCTCGATAATAATAATAATAATAATAATAATAATAATAATAACAATAATAATAATAATAATGTAACCTTCCTGTTGCCCTCGGGTCAAATTTGACCTGTTCACAAAAACTTTCCATATCAGAACTATGACAAAAGAACGTTGAAAAAAAAGGGACCAAAAAATCGGGAAAAGTGACAAAAAAAACCCATCAAAAACATTGGAAAAAGCGACAAAAAATTGGAATAAAATTGACAAAAATGTTGGAGTGTAGAAACAGAACAACAAATTGTTGGTCGATGGGGAGACAACACAAGGATTTTTATCTTCGATTTCCTTTCATTTACAAAAAAAACAAACGAGAACACTTTAAAACATAAATTAGGAAGCACATAACAAACAGTTCATACTAAGTTAATATACACGATTATAATCATAGAACTATTTCATTGTAAATACTGCATCTTAAGGATGGTTCATGTAAACCATAGACGGTGGATGATTGACAGCTGCGAAGCCCCATAGACAGTTAAAGAAAGAAGAAGCCCCGCCTGCGTTGCTCTCTTGCTCCACACGGCCTCCGCCATCTTGCTTGCCAGTCGCCGAGTGCGGAAGTGGAAACGGTACTGTGCGGGCTCTGGGGTTCCGCCTGTGGACGGCTTGCCATATCCTCCAGCCGACTGCCGACACAGCCTGCTGTCAGTCAAATTTAACCGGTTGTAAACAACAGAGACTCGGGGCGAGATGGCTGGACGATTACCGGCGTGTGTTGTTGACTGCGGCACAGGGTAAGCTGTTACAACCGAACCGCCGTGCAGACAGGGGGAGAGGCTGAGGACGGTTAGGGACTGACGGTGTCAGCAGCAGCAACAACTGGGTGTGTGTGGGTCTGTCTCTGTTTTAGTATGCAGACAGCTAGCTAGTCAGTGAGATAGTATGCTAACCAACAGCTAAACGTAATATAAAGTACTCTTTCCCGGTTTTATTCCGAGAAAAACCCAGTCTGGTTAGATGTGCTGTCGTGCTTAGACAGTACGTGTCATGCTAATTTCCCTGCTCGTTAGCTAGTTTCTTCATTAGCATGGATTCATCACTAGGGTAACGTTGTGTTTTCGACCTGTCTAATGGAATGCAATAAACCTGACGGAGGAATGTTTCAATCACAGCTGGTTTCATTCATTTGGAGCTGCCAGTATCTTAGTCTAACGTCCTGTGTTAATACGCTAGATTTTCCACATTGATGCGTCCCGTGAAGATATCCGTGCCATTACCTAACGTTTTTTGCAATTCTGAAATCTTTTTTTGCTCGTTAGTCTGGATTTGAGCAGGCGCAGTACTACTTCCTATTCAGCCTACACTTCCTCATTCACGCTTTTTAGTCCATATATGGTCGTTTCTCGGCATCCCAGACATGCTCTTTTGATTGACTTCTCTAATTTCTCTTCTTTGCCAGGCTACTGATTGTTATCCTAAATAAATGGTCTCATATTGGCCTAATAAGAGATTACTTTAGCAGCCAATGTTTTAAGTTTTAAGGGGCAGAAAAAATAATACAGGGCTAGATATTCTCTTAGCTCTTCCTGCAAGAGTGGTGGGTTCCTTCCCTGCTTTTGGAATAAGGAAGCATTTCACCTGATTGCTTTTTCTTTGTAAATGGTTTAAATAATGTTAGACATTCTTGAGCCTCCTTTTTTTTTGTTGACTTTAACTACATGAGCCAACAAAGTCATTGTATTCTTTTCTATGAGTTATTCTCACTTTGAAGGAGAGACATGTTTTATAACCAATAATGACATGTAGATAATCCTAAAAAAACTACTTAGCAAGATAGGTACGCTAAGTAACTTTTGGGGGTTAAAAGTGGTTTGCAGCATTGCGTGCTTGTTGAGGCTTGAACTCGTTACTACTCACATTGCATACCTCTCCACTCATCCCCCTCCTTCCCTGAGGCGGCTCACCATACCGCTGCTTCTGATCGGCACTGGAGAGTTAAAAGTGCAGCTGAGAATTAAATTGGCCAGCGCTAGTTTCTACTCATCAAGCAGATGGCTTCTAATTTCTGGTCAAGCCTTACAGTCACAATGCATATGTTCCAGCTTCACTGACTACATGACTTTTTATTTGCAGAAATAGTGCTGAGCGCAGTTTAGGTTGAGATTTGGTTCATGATTAGTTGATTTAAATGGAAACATTGACATAGCTTTGCAGCTAAGCTGGAGAGTAGCATGGGCAGATGTTGTAAAGTGCAGAGGGAGTTGAACAGCTGTCGTTGAGTCCAAACAATGACAACTCCACTTCCTTGTACATATCAACCTTCTAAACAGACTAGCTGCTTTTATTAGATTAGACTATCTGACTCTGCAATGAAAACACCTCGTCCACATTTGGCTAAAGTGTCGGTTAGGTTGTCTTTTTGTGCAAAACTATCACATTAAAGCTTCCAAATCATAAAACCAATCTCAGGTCAGGTGTTGCAACCTGGTTGTGCTGATGCTCCACACATAGCTTTCACTGGAGCCTACGTAAATGGCCTGAAGTTTATACTTGTGTGTGGTAGAGAGAGTAGTGGTGACTATCTTTAGAGTGAGTAGAGACTCTAGAGTCATAGTGTGAGAAACAAAGTGTCTCCCCTGGGCTTTCTGACCATGGTGGGAAAGCTGTAGCAGGAGAAGTTAACCTTCTCCTTAATTTCATCTTGTTTTATTGAGAAAAAGAACCAGGAAATGAGTCGGGGGGGTGAAATGCAACGCTACCAAGCCATAGCCGAGCGAAGTGCGCCGCTGTGATTCCAAAAACGATGCTAATGTTTGTATCAGAATATATACATATATACAAAAAGTGCTTTACTCCAGTAGTTCAGCTGTTTGTTGGACTCAGCTGCAGCTGTCCTGTGAAAGGATGTCCACAGTGAGACGTGGTGTATTGTAAGCTTGTCCAGGCAGGCTGAGGTAGACAAGCCGGGACTGCTTTGTGGTATGAAGGTGTTTTCAGAGTGCTGCTGCTACATTCTGTGGCGGTCTGCCCATGTTGTTGTTGTTGTTGTTTTCATGAAACTGCTGTTCTTCTCCCTGATTGCTTTTTATTTGTTTGGGATTAAAGTGACAAAGTCACTTAAGAGGTGGGTCCAAACTGTATGTCAAAGTGATGATGGAATTTATTTCATGAATGGGCAAAGTAATAGTAATGACCAAACTGCTGCAAACAGGCCTCCATCAAACCTAGAGACATGAGAAGATACTCGTCACTAGTGGGAGAAGGTACCTATGACTTTAGACCTTTTAGAAATTGACAAATTGAAATAGATTAGGCTATCATTTTTAGCAATACTTCACAAAGTGGACCTGCCAACTATTTCTCCCAGTTTTCTACTGTATTTTAACATATTGCTATTGTAAGAGGGTGACTTTATTTGGCACAAGAAAGCAGGACATAAATCTACATTGTGAATATCTTCTTAGCTCTCATAATGTTCCCTTTTTTCTGAGATACTATTCAAGAGACACTCAATGTAGTTTTGTCTTATTAATGTCATATTTCTGCTTCCTTTGTATAGTTATTTCACACGGTTTGTTCCATAAAAATGAAATACACAATTTCCCCATGCATCTGTAAGAGTTTTATCCATATTTATGATTGGTGTCCAGGACAGGAAATGTAAAAGCTTTCATAAACATGTTACATGTTGAATATAAAAAGTTGTAAAGGAGATTGGTAGTAACTATGCAGATGATCAAACCAATAATACACAGTTGGGGCAGTTGTTAATTGTTATAAATGGAGCCTATTTGTAAGTTTCCTTATACCATTCTGAGGTCATTTCTTTTAAAGACTTCTGATTCCTGCTTCCTTTTTTATTAAGTAAAATTCAAAGGAGCCACTATAATGACTGGGATGTAGCCTATTATGCCCACATTGTGTTGGCAGTCATCAGCAGTGTCCTCTGTCAGTCCCTTGGGCCCTGTGTGCAGGAAGTATCACAGTCCTATCTGGGCCTAACCCAGTCGGGACTACATCTGGTTAGCATGTGCCCCACAAAACACCATTGGTACTGAGCAGAGACATGGAGAAGGCTGTAAGTATAAAGTCTTGGATGTTATGAGCATGGAGGTGGAAATGTTGGTAATGTCGTGGCCCAGTCATAACGATTCTTAGAAACCTCTTTACACCATTTGTTTTATCCACACAACTTCCTTTTTTTTGTAAAGGTTTTGCTTGCTTTTTTATTTGCATAGAGAAGAAGGCAACCTACAACACAGCAGTGTTGAGGTCACAGCTAGTTTATTTTAAGGATGGTCAGTTTATGCAAAAGTGATCTTTTTTCCCCCTAGGACAAATATGAATAGTATTCAGTTTCCCAAAACTGCATGAATGGCTCTTTTTAATAGCCCCCCATTAGCATTAGCTCCAGAGCTGCCGCTGCTTTTGGCACCCACCCAACCCGCCAAAAGACAGCGATGGCATTGATGAAAACAACAGTATAGGACATGGTAGCCAAAAATGATCCTTACTGAAGTAAACTTGCCTGCCAGCTGAGTAGCAGGTGGTCTGTTTAGAACATGCAGCCTTGATATAAGGAGATGTGATGTGATTTTTCTCTTGCAGTTACACCAAACTGGGATATGCAGGGAACACAGAGCCACAGTTCATCGTTCCATCATGTGAGTATTTCACCAGGCATTTAATTTTCCTCACACCAGCAAAGCAGGCAAGTGGCGCTAACAACCACCATGATGCATCTTTGAAAAGAGGAAAATATTATGCTAGAACACACATCCAATTTTGAATTTTTAGTTTTTATAAATTGCAACACAGTTATAAAATGTAATCATTCAGGAAAAAATATATCATTCTTGAACATTTTAATATAATTAACTGAATATAATGCATACAACTTTCTTTTATTGAGTTCTTTATTTCTTGCCAGGTATCGCCATCAAAGAGTCAGCCAAGGTTGGGGACCAGGCCCAGCGAAGGATGATGAAGGGGGTGGATGACTTGGATTTCTACATTGGAGATGAAGCAGTAGACAAGCCGTCATATTCCACTAAGGTACGTGGCCCTGACAGCTCGGCACACCCGCGGAAGCCACTGGCAAAGCCAGTGTTTGATATTTCCTGTGTCATTCAAGAACCAATATATTCATTGTAGACATAATGCATTTAGTGATTTGTAAACAAGGGGCAGGTTATAGGTGACATTTTAGTGAATTGTTTTTTCTTTTACCCGAACAAGGAGGAGAAAGACTTTCTCAAGTTCACAGTGGGAATGTATTTCACCAACAATATTGGTTTTTAAAGGACATTGATTAGCATTTATGTGCACAAAATGAGATGACTCTTGACTATATGGCATACTATTGAGATTGGATGAATATAAGACTATGAAGATAGGACTTTGTAAAAGTTACCTCAAAATTTTGTTTAATGTTCTCTGACTTTGCTGGCAATAATTCTGGTTATTTGGGCCTCCAGATTATGAAAGGTGTACAAAAATAATACAGCAACAGCACGCACAGTTGTTTTCTCTTTTGTAAAGGCAGTAGGCCTCTCCCGGTAGACTCGGCATAGCAGGAAAAGCACAGGTGCAGCTCATATCATCAATGAGGGCTCCGCTCCCTTTAGGTGACCCAGTAAGCCAGTTAGCCTGCATGCACAACACCACAACTGTGTTCCACTTCTGTACCACATACTAATTATAAGCTGGTTTTGAGTCTGCAGTTTGTTCATTCATGAAAATGGATAAAATAAAGTATACATGTGTCTGTGTACAACCTTTCGCAATTTTCCTACACTGCAACATGCACAGGAAGAGGGAGCGAATCACATCTTGGACAAGACTAGGTCAAATCGTAGTATATGGCTCGAATGTGTAGCTTCACTATGCTTAGTTGTGGCCAAATTTGTTTCATGTCTAATGTGAATATAGATATTAAATATTCATCTGTAGTAGTTCTGACCATGTACAGCATTTGAACATGCATGACAAACGCATCACAAATGACCGGAAGAAGATGATTAAGGACAATCCTTTTAATTTAGGGATGGGTACCAAAACCCGATATTAAACGGGCCTGCTGCTACGCCTGTAGTATTTATCATCCGGCTACAGCTTCGCCCCTGCTCATGGCTGAGCTCCTCCACATACACACCATGGATGTATAAGAAGAGCTAGAGACCGCGTTGGAGGCGGTCCAGCCAAAAAAAATTATATTTCTATATGGTGGAAAACAATTCGAAAGTTGCAATTTGATTGACGTTGATGGTGCACTTATTGTGTTCTGTTTGTATAAATGGTTATGCTGATTTTCTTGTATATTAACTGCAAGACAGCATGCCAGAAGAATAGCATATAGTGCATACCGTATGTAGCTTTTTGGACACAGTTTAGGGCCCTGGAACACCTAAAATGAATGCAGCCATATTATAAGATAAAGTAGGACTGTTATTGGTGACAACTCGGAAGGAGCTTCAAAAATGATTGAATAAGCTTGTGACATTGGTCACTGAACTATCCCCATCTCCATGTGTTGTGGAGGATGGCAATAAGCTGCATCTGCTGACACTGACATTCCAACTGCATGATTTCATTAGACAACTTATATGCTGTGCATTTTAGTCGTTTTGTTTTGGCAGGGTTAACCTGTAAAAATAGAGGAAACTGTCCTATGTAGATGGACCTGTTGTCAGATTTCATTATGAAAGTACTGTTGTCACCAGAAATGAATAGTTAAAGGCAATATTTTTTGCAGTTATATGAGCATGAACAAACCTATATGTTGGACTGCAATGCAGATATTCCGCTTCAGGGATTTAAAAGTCAACTGTGCAGTGATCTCAAAAAACATAGGTGGCTAAAGAAACCATATAGACAGAAAGTTTACAATATTACACTTTTTTCAGTTTATAGCAGCAAGCAGTGTTTCATTTAACAGTGTGAGCTGCAGTGTGTGCCTTGCATCCTATGCCTTTACTTCTGCCTTCATAACTCAATGCAGTGTTCTAACTAGTTGGAGCTTTGTGCCAACAGTGGCCAATCCGTCATGGGATTGTGGAGGACTGGGACCTAATGGAGCGCTTCATGGAGCAGATAATCTTCAAGTACCTTAGGGCTGAGCCTGAGGACCACTACTTCCTCCTGGTAAGAGGCTTAAAAATGTCCCCAAGTCCAAATTGGGTTCCTGCACTTGATGGACATTTTCAAAAAATTCCCCTTCTTTCAGTGTGAAATTAACATTTCGGCTCATGGGCCAACATGTTGGCAAAGATAACAAGAGATGAGGAGTAACGAAGTACAAATACTTTGTTACTGTACTCCAGTAGATTTTTCAGATATTTTTACTTTTCTGTTTATTTTTGTGGCGACTTTTTACTTTGACTCCTTACATTTTAGCGTGTGCGTGTGTGTGCGTGTGTGTGTGTGTCTGTGTCTGTGTGTGCGTTCTTTCTTTTCCATCTGCAGACAGAGCCTCCTCTGAACACACCAGAAAACCGAGAGTACACAGCTGAGATCATGTTCGAATCCTTCAATGTACCAGGGCTGTACATCGCTGTGCAGGTGAGATATGTTGGGTCATCTAGTTTGCATATAATAAACCTTATACTTTCCGATATACTGTAGCTCTCTTCTGATTTATGATTCTGTTATCAAAGTAAGCACTCAATAGACCGTTTCTAAATTTATAGTTTGATCACATGTCGTGTACTGCATCCTAAAAGGACCATGACAGTAGTATTAGTAGTAGTAGTAGTACACAGGAATATGTTACAGCATGCTTGTAGCTGGTGTACATGTGAACACACAGTTAGGATATTATCTGTGTGACATTTCTCTGTACGTATGTGTGTGCTAGGCTGTGCTTGCTCTGGCAGCCTCCTGGACGTCCAGACAGGTGGGGGAGAGGACGCTGACAGGCACGGTCATCGACAGCGGAGACGGTGTCACCCACGTCATCCCTGTGGTGAGTTTCCAGAAGACACGGCTCCATCAACTGCTCACTCTCTCAAACACAACAGTACTTCCTAGTTCTTGAACAATCAACATGCATGTGTATTCCCCCCTGGCCTTTCAGGAATGGGGCGGAGGATGTAGGGTCTTTAACTTTAAGGGCATTTATTGTGGTGAAATACTAGTTTCAGTACATTTTCATAGATGTTTGATATGTACTTACAAATCTCATGTAAAAATATCACAGTTGGCATGACTTAAAAAAAAAAAATCAATTCTTTTTGTTGCCTTGCTGTTTACATTTCTGAGAAAGTCATTTATTTTGCTTTGTTCAGAACAGCATTTAAAGGACCACACTGACTTATTGGGACTATAGCAAAAAGGAATAGACTACTGTAATTGCGTTACTTTTGTAACAGGTTAGTCCCAACACTAAATGTAATGCATCGCTAATTAAATTGCGGTAATATTATACTTGTTACAATCTCAGTAACGCAAGTTCCAACGCTTTTCAACTCTGTGTCAGTAAGGGCTAGAATCACACTGACACTTGGAGCAGAAAATTGAGTGTTTAACCTCCCAATGACCTCAGGCACATCCTAGAGGGCCAAAGTATATAGGAGCTGTATCACTTTTTTTTGGTAAAACATTTAGGTGAGAAAAGCATGGGATTTCAATTTTCCAATTTTAAAGAGGTTAAAGAGGAGACTTTATTTATCTGGTTGTGAAATTCACACTAGATGCCAAGTCAAACTTCCGGTGTTATTTTGTTGGAACTAACTCAAAAGTAATGTAACACATTACAATTCAGAGACAGCAATATTATTACTGTGAAATAACAGTAACTAGTAATCTATAATACATTACATTTTGGAAGTAACTTGCCCAACACTGGTTATAATACTGCGTCACAGGTTACTTACTTACAGTACACTACTGTAATTGCATTACTTTTGTAACATGTTACTCCAACACTGGTGTTCAGTAACAGGATAGTGTTGATGTTTCAAAGTAGGCCTCAGTGTTTCAGAGGCTGGAATGAATTACTCAGATTGAGGAAATGTGCTTGCAGAATACATTTTGAGGTTGGCCGACTGAGTCAGCATGTCCGCAGCCACTGCTGAATATGCTCAAAAAAAGGAGCCACACACAACAGCCTATATGGAGAAGTCCTCGCAGTACGTTGATGACGCTATAACAACTGTAGCCTTGATACTTGTATGACATATCCCCTTTCTTTCGCATCCTGTCTCTATTTATTCTTTCTTCTTTCAGGCTGAAGGTTATGTCATTGGCAGCTGTATAAAGCACATTCCCATCGCAGGGCGAGACATCACCTACTTCACACAGCAGCTTCTGAGGGAGAGGGAGGTGGGCATCCCACCGGAGCAGTCCCTGGAGACGGCCAAGGCAGTCAAGGTTGGTCTTCAGTTCAGTTTTTAAATTCAGCACTTCCCATCAGCCACTTCCTCTGCCAAGAAGGTGCTGACGGGAGTCACATGAAGAATTCCATGTATCATCAGTTGGATACAACAAATAGGCCTCTGGTTTCACGGCAGTTGGACTGGTGGTCAATGCAGAGGCACTGCGTGTTCCTCAGGCACAAAGCGCACTGCTGGCCATGGCTACTCTGATGTTTGGAAATGTCTGCTCACATTGGCCCTCATTTATCAACCTAACGCAGAAACCAGCGCAGATATGAGTGCAGAAATGCTCTTACGACTGGCTTCACGTGGGATTCATGAAACAGTCGCATCCCACCAATCAGAGCGTAAGAATGGTCGTACGTTGATGAATGCAGAGGCTGGAAACCATCGTAATTTAAATATTACGCCCCACTATATTCTCAATTTTAAAGCCTCGCCCCTACTATTTACGACATGGCCAGATGTAATCTGTTTACATTATTTGGCATCCTAAAAACTGGTGTTAGGCTGTAAGAAGAATGCGGAATAGAAAGAGATAACTGATGCGGTCAACAGTGTTGCCGTATTAAATCGGACTCCAGCTGACGTTTATTTAATTTATACATCCTTGACGTATGCATGCTATACTCCTAATAGTATTATACAGGATAATATTATATACATGTAGGTGTACCTATATTTAAAGAAACAAACGGCAGTGGAGATTATGCAGTGTTTTTTTTTATTTTACTCCAGTTTTTTTTCATGAGTCAGAGCCAGGCAACAGCTGTGAGGGAGAGCGCGTGTCCTCTGCTCCCCCCCCATGCTGGACCACCACCCTGACCCTGTCTCCTGACAGTAGAGGTGCTGGAGAGAAAAAAAAGGCCAAAATATGTCAGTCAGTGGCTGATAGAAATTGTTCACTTGTGAACATTAACTGACTGGACCTGAACCTAACCGTGCACAGTACACACAGTCAGAGTCCGACCATCTTTCTGTTCTTTCTAAGAACGATTTGATTTGTACACCTACATGTGTATATAATATAATACTATATAACATCTTGGACCATGTTGGAAATAAGTTAATGTATATGTGTTTCTTCACTTCAACCTGTTATCCCTGGGTTTCCTTAAATACATCATATCATATTGCTTATTTAGGGGGTAGAAGTGAAGTGGTTGTGTTAGTGTTTCATTTGTATGCAGTCCTGCTGCAAAATATAACACCCATGAAAAATATTTAGGAAATATATTACGCTGCACGATTATGGCCAAAATGATATCACGATTAATTTGATCAAAATTGGATCACGATTATTATCACGATTATTTGTTGATTTTAACCAAACCACTTTTATTGTCACATAGGCTATTCATAACTGCTTTCACATCCATATTATGCTCCATTCTTCTTATGTTGAAGTTGTATAGACATACAGCTGCAACACATGGAAATGAAAATTAGCTATCTGAAATAAATAACATAGAATATATATATATATATATATATATTATATATATATATATATATATACATACACACACTTTTTTCCCAACTTCAGATTTTTTCAATGGTGTCCCCAAAAGGAAACGTTATCATCTGTTTCATCTAAAAATAAACATTTCTGTTTGTTCATCTACTGCAATTTTATTGCTGAAAAATGGGATTGTCAGCAACACACATATATATATATATATATATATATATATATATATATATATATATATATATAATAAAAGCTTGATACTTGACATCTGTGTATCAATACAGTATTGCCACTAAAAATATCCCCCCCACCCCTAATATACAGTTGGACTCATAAGTTTACACACCCATGCTAAAGTTGACTAAAAAGAGAAAAATAAAAATAAAAAAATCTTTTGGAAATTGATCTTAATGCCTTAATTAAAAGATGAGGAACAATCCAACCTTTATGGACTGCGTGTGTGCGTGCGTGTGTGATCAAGGATTACAATGCAGGTGGTACTGCAACCTTGTTACGTTTTAACACACAGTCAGCTTGAAGGGAGTTGTTTTTTTGCTGTGCTATGCTGAAGGTGATTATACAACTTTACTCCACCCCCCAGGAGCGGTTCAGCTACGTGTGCCCAGATCTAGTCAAAGAATTTAGCAAGTATGACACGGATGGCTCCAAGTGGATCAAGCAGTACACCGGCATCAATTCCATCAGCAAGAAGGAGTTCACCATCGACGTGGGCTACGAGCGCTTCCTGGGGCCTGAGATCTTCTTCCACCCAGAGGTCAGGGCACTGCTGATCAAAGTCCATGTCTATCTCTCTCTGGGATGTATGCTAGTGTGGCAGGCCCCTTTTATCCTGTTTCCATCTGGGCAAAACATTCCCTTATCATGGAGTTGCCTGCCTCAATCTGTAGAGACAAAGCTATTCTTACATGAAGAGGTTTGGTTATTATAGACTGGCCAAATATTGTCTTCCCCTGACCTGTGACCTATGAATGACCTGATCTTATCTAAGTTTTCCCTTTGTCAATTCCACCACAATAGCATGTAAAAAAATAAATCGATCTGGACACCAAATAGCTCCCGTTAGAAGGATTATAACATTTTTTGACGTTTTGAGCCCCGTTTTGTTGTGCAGATCTATTCATCTTTCCTACCTTTAGCTTACCCCCTCTCCACTGTTGTGCCTTTTATGGCAGCTGTTTCCATACACAGGGTCTCTGACCTCCATGGTGTTTTGTTGCACTGCTCAGGCCCATCTCGGTGTGCGATCATAGCCGTTGTAGCTTTTTTACATTCACTGCACCGCATAACGTCTTTGTTTACTTGCAATTCCAGTTTGCCAACCCTGACTTCACCCAGCCTATCTCTGAAGTTGTGGATGAGGTCATTCAGAACTGCCCCATTGATGTCAGGCGCCCTCTCTATAAGGTAAGCGGGCATCCACCATAGTGACAACACGCTTGTTTGTGACAAGCCCGTGTGAACATTTGTTGAAGGATCCACAAGAGTTGTCAGATTTAAGAGCTCTGATTCATGTGATACTTTGCACCATTCAATAGCACCTGCTTTGACTACAGTTAAAATTATTACATGATTTCTGACATAATATTCAAACCTGTCAGTGATCTGATTCATAGGCCTGTTATACAGTGAGGAAAATAAGTATTTGAACACCCTGCTATTTTGCAAGTTCTCCCACTTAGAAATCATGGAGGGTCTGAAATTGTCATCGTAGGTGCATGTCCACTGTGCGAGACATGATCTAAAAAACAAAATCCAGAAATCACAATGTATGATTTTTTTTTATTATTTTTTTATTTATTTGTAAGGTGGCAATTGATTCTTATCTTAACAGTTGGGTTTGAATATAGTGATCTAATTCACCAAACAGATTTTTCATTAAAGTTGAAACTTTTCAGCACTAGGTAAAGGTAGCCCCACTTTCTCTGCATCTAAACTGATCAGCGTTGCACTAATATTTTCCCTGATCACATAGTCTAGCACATGGAGCGTTTTTCTAATATTGTCCTGTGTTTGTCTTTCCCAGACAAACCCTGTTTGGTCTGGGTCTATCATTTCAGAGACAATGTTTTCTATCCTTTTGGCCATAAGTGAGGCAAATAACTTAATCCGTATTCAAAATGGATATTGGCCCATATGAACTACATTCTCCCTTGTCCTTGCCTTCCTTGGGAATAATTGATATTTCTACCTCGCTCCAAGATTGGGGCTTCTGGCCTTACTTAAGGGTGTGGTAAAAGCATCTGAGAAGAAGTGGAGTCTACTCAGGCCTGAATGTTGTGTACCATTCATTAACAAATCCATCTGCACCTGGAGCTTTGTTGGTCTTTAGTCGAGGAAGCACCACCCAGTTCAGCGGTTGATATCTCAGCAGTGAGTCCATTATTCTGATGTACTATTAAGGGAAGATCCAGAGATTTTAAGAACTCAATAATTAATGAGTCTTCAGCTTTGTCAGGTTGAGTGTTTATGTCCTTATAGTAGGATTCAAAGCCTTGCAGAATTTCTTCTTGTTTATGGCAGACTTTGTTGTTTTTTAGGTTTCTTATTATAGAAACAATTCTTTCTGCTTGCTGCTGACGTAGTCTCCAGGAAAGAAGCTTCATAGCCTTTGGGCCGGTTTCACAATATTCTGGTTTGGTAAACCTTATTCTTTTCTCATTTTCTTTGTCATAAATCGGTTTTATTTCTTGTTTGATACATTTTAGTTGAGCCCATATTTGTGGGTCTCTTTGGGTCCACTGTTGAGTTTCTAGGTTGTTCAGTTTTGACTGTATCTCAGCCAAGTGTTTGTTTCTCCTTTTTCTCATGGTCTGCAAAGACTATGAGTTTACCCCTAATTGCTGCCTTCCAAGCATCCCACAGGACAAGTATTCTTTTAACTCTTCTTTAATACATTCCTTTCAAACGCCATCATTCAGTAAATTAGTATTCTTCCTGTTATCTAGAAGCAGGGAGAGGTGAACTCCTGAGTGGTCCGAGACATCTCTAACACGGATCTTGCATTCACTTATTCTATGTTTATCTGCAGCCCAGATAAAAAGTAATCCAATCTGGAAGATTGTGAGTGACAAGGAGTAGTAGGTAAATTGCTTTTTTGGGGGGGAAGGTCCCTCCATGTATCTATCGTACCAAATTCCCGTAACACTCTCCGCATGAATGCTGAGTTTTGGTTTCTTTTCTTGTGTAGATTTGAGTCAAGTTTGGGTTGCAATTGGATATTCAAGTCATCCCCACAGATTAAAGGTCCTGATGACTCTTGGGTTAATAGGTCCGAAAAAAATGTAATAAATGATCTGTTATGCCCTGGTGGCATATATCCATTTAACAGAGTGACTTCTTTGTGGTCAATCTTGCCTCTGACTAAGGTATAGCGACCTTCCTTATCTTTTAATTTGAGCAGTTCATTGGAACTGTGACTTGTTTGAAAGTAAAATTGCCACTCCCCTCTTACGCCCAGTGTCAAATTTGTTTTAAGTGAGCAATTGCTTTGTCTTTGTTAAGTCTAATCCCCATCACGGTTTCTTCCCCAGAATGTTGTTCTGTCAGGAGGCTCCACCATGTTCAGGGACTTTGGCCGGCGTTTGCAGAGAGACTTAAAGAGGACGGTTGATGCCCGACTGAAGATGAGCGAGGAGCTGAGCGGAGGCAAGCTCAAGGTGAGACGACACTATATAAGCTCGATACCGCTCAACAAAACTCAAGTACTGTGTGACTAGTGAAACTGACAAAACACGTCAAACCACTACCATTTTTGTTGGCACCGATATTTATTGAATGTAGATTAGTTGATTTTCAATAGCAAATGTATTAAGTACAAACCAAGAGGAGTCTTAAAATAGAATACAGTTAAAATGTTTCACCTCCAGGGAAGAAGTGTATATAGTTAGTCTCTCCTGCCTCCTTCTCAGTCAACGCTGTGAAGGCCGTACCTGTGATTGTACAGGTGGGGAGATGTTAAATGTCATCTAGCCTGAGGCTGAGTCCACTGCAGGCATAATAGAAGCAGACGGTGAATGTAGCTGAATAGAAAATAATTGGGAAAATATACTGATTTTCAAAAGTAATGGAGCTGGTTTTTGTCTACAACCGATACCACATCTATCCCAAAATAACAGACATGGGTGAAAACCAATGTTAGGGATTTAGGGGAAGTCGGTATGTTTTTTTTTTTAAAGACATATATACTGACAAGTATGACATTTTAAATGGTTCCATTAGAGATGTGCTATGCTTGTTTTTAGAGCTGCTAGTTTGATAATTAATTCTGTTTCAGCCATTTTGTTATGAAAAAAACAATCTCTGCTTCCATGTGAAAGTGTTCTTGTTTCTTTACTCCTCTGTGACAGTAAACTGAATATCTTTGAGTTGTGAACAAAATAGCTGTGGAAGACACAGCATTTTATAGACCAAACAACTGATTGATTCGAGAAAATAATCCACACATAACTCAACAATGAAAATAATCGTTGGTGACAAAAACAGACTTTCTGTTATTGTGATTTTTGGCTCCGCTACATGGAACATATGTTGATAATATCTGTGAAATGTCATGTCTTAAAAAGCAGAGTCCATTTAAAGCCCCTCATTCTGTCCCATTACTACACCCATCTCATTGCTATTGCATCCCATGGTGTTGCTCGCAGGACGTTGGAGTGTTACTGGTCCCCAATCCTTCTCTCTGTCCTCTCTCCGCAGCCCAAACCAATTGATGTCCAAGTTATTACTCATCATATGCAGAGATATGCAGTGTGGTTTGGTGGATCAATGTTAGCGTCAACTGTAAGTATTTCAAACGTTATCCACATGTTCTAGTGATACGTTATGACAAGTCGAGGCTATCTACAGTACCTTAAGATTCACCAGCTAGGGATTGAACGACGCTTTGTGAATCGGTTCAAAATCAGTTTAGATAATTACAGATTACACCGGGTTTAGATAAAAAAAAAAAAAAGAAAAAAAAA
>NC_045743.1:20346441-20359777 GCF_008692095.1 Etheostoma spectabile | reverse complement strand
TGCGTTCCGAAACCGCCTACGGTGTAACGCTAGTTAACATAGAGCAGGTTAACGTTAGCCTGCCCTTAGCTATTAACGTTAGCTGGCTTAAACAAGGTTGAAGACGGAGCTGCACAATATATCGTTTTTTTTATCATCATCGCAATATCAACTGGCGCAATAACCACATCGTTAAAGGCTGCGACACATCTCAAAAGAGACTCAGAGATGCAGAAAGCTGCACTTTAAATCTGTCATTATCTTCTTTTAAATGTGCCTTTTTATATTCAATTCAATAAAAAATGTAGGAAATGATAACCTTTACCATTTGTTTTAAATTCAACAAACAGTTCTTTGTATTTTAGCAGAACACTGAAAGCAGCAGTAATGCAGAACTGAGTAGACTTTAATATTATAATAATATTATGTATTGCAAGTTATATCCTTATGGCTAAATTCAACGTTAACGCATATTTTCCTCATATCATGCAGCCCTAGTTAGAATGGGGACAGCTAAACGGTGTAAAGTGTGTCTCTGTGTTTCCAACGCTGGGACACAACGTTCCGTCAGTCTGCAGCTGAAGACACAGAGGGGCCCAGCCGACCCGTGAGACACCATGGACAGAAACAGCAGAGACGGGACTTGGTGATGCTTTTTGGTCCGGCTCCACAAGCTTGTTGTTGATAAGGACACATCTGACGTTTTTTGCTACATTTATATAAATAAAAGGAGTATTTCTCCATCATTCTGTTAAAAAAAAATTTGAATCGTGTGTTGATCGTATAGCTACATCCCTACCACCAACACTACGGCTTGGATCTTGTGTTGCATCGAAGGCTATGCACTACTTTTTTGTTCAGTCCGTATTTGCTGCGTTAATTAATTTTAGTCCTACTGAGCAGTAGTGAATGCTGTGTGGGTGGTTGCCACACTTCAATATTCCGCCCTTGAGTTATTTGTGTCAGCGAAGCGGATCATTTCACCTGCATGAAATATGACCGTGAACAAATGTCTCTGATAGTTGATTCACAAATGGCTAATTGATGTTTGAATTTAATATACTTGTTCCCTGATAAGAATAACTGCGGTTTTCTTTAAATCTCTCAGGTCTCTCAGAAGACTATGCACGATTATTAACCGCTTCCAAAATCGTATTCTTTGGAGAAATTTAGTTTATTTTAGTAGTTTTAATTTGTAGATAAGTCCAGTATGGAGAAAAACGGCAATAAATGCTGCAATCTAAGCACTTGGGCATTTGTGCACCACCAGTTTGCGTCCACTAAAAGTGGTGTTTTAACCACGACAGCTTCAGATTATTAGTATTATTCTAAGTGTATGAAAATATTATGAGATGGATCCCTACAGAGATAGACTTTTTTGTTAGAGTAAGATCCTTTTAGTATGGTGTAGCAAATCCCCATCATCAAAACCACCAGACTCCATGTATATAATCACTACTTTTAGCATGTATAAAACCAGTATTGCCAGTATATATAATTTTTTTTTTTTTTTTACATGTAAATGGTTGAATTAAGGGTTTATTTCTACCAAACCTAGGTGGTGATTAGTAGAGAGACTAACCGAGACAGCTTTTAGTTTTATGTAGTTTTGTCCACTTTGAATGAACGATGATCATACAATTACTGTTTATTTAAATGGAGTCTGGTGCGTTGGCGATCCCGGGATAGTTTCATTACTACGAAAAGGATCTTACTCTTCAACTAAAAGGTCCATCTCTGTAGGGATCCGTTCCATAATGTTAGAAAACCAATCGGAGTCTGTCAGTGGCAACCACAGAACTTTTAGTGAAAAGAAACTGAAGGTGTGTTCTGGTGCATTACAATAACGTAATTAAACATGGGGCGGCTGTGGATCCGTGGGAGAGCAGTCTTCTGCCAATCAGAAGGTTGATGGTTCGATCCCGGGCCCTGCAGTCTCTTGTCAAAGACAATGAACCCCGAGTTGCCCCCGATGTGTAAATGTGTCTGGCACCTTGTAATAATGTGTGTGAAAGGTTGTACTATGTAAAAGCGCAGTGAGTATTTGAGACTAGAAAAAAGCGCTATATAAGAAAATGAGAAAATCAGTGCATGGCCGGATTGGCCCAGCTGGTAGAGCAGGCGCACATATACTGCTACCTATTAAAGGTGGAAATGCTCTAAAAATAATCTTAAAAATCTCTCGGTGCAAACAAAGTGCAACTGGCAATTTGAAAACACTACCCGCTGCAAATATATATGCAACTTTTTTAATGATGTAATCTGTTTTTTTTGTACTCACCTTCATGTTCATTTGTGCTTCCACAGCCTGAGTTCTACCAGGTTTGCCACACCAAAAAGGACTATGAAGAGATTGGGCCGAGCATCTGTCGCCACAACCCTGTGTTTGGGGTCATGTCTTAACTCTGGACCTCCGAGGTGGGGGTGGGGGTGGGGGTGGGGGAGCTGAAGTCGGGCTGTGCTAAAGGACAGGCTCAGGAGGTGTGGGACGGTGGTGCTTCTATGCTTTTTTAATTACTTGTTTAGCTATGGATGTGTGGGACGAGAAGGCGATCCAGAATACACAGAGGAGGGGAAAAAGATGACCAGACCCGACACAGACCGGCTGGAAAATGTATTGTGAATGTTCCTATAGCTCTTTTTTTTTTTTTTTGGAAATGAGGGAAAATGGTTTGTTAGCCCAAACTGTTTTAAGAGCAGTGCTGCATCTGTTGCAACATGCAATAAATGGTGGGGATGACGATTTATGAAAATGGTGTTATGATGATTATAAAAACCTTGACAGTGATTTACCTGACACCACAACGTTTTCTTTGTTTATGAAACATAAGTCCAGGCGGAGCGGAGCTCCAATGTCCGCTAAGATCATTGAACAAGTTTTAGAAAATATTGTCTCCTTTTTATTTTTCCCAGCTTCAAATGCACATGTCTGTGTACCACAGTAAGAGCTTGTTTATATTTCATAGAAAAGTTTTTTTTATATGTAAAACCTCGGAAATCAAGGGTAAAAAAAAAAGAAAAGGATACCAGGAACAGCAACAGACTGTTTTAACTCACGATGCAGCTTTGATACGCATTATTTCCTTGAGTTTTAATAGTTAATGGTGTTCTCTCCCCTTTAATTCTTCATACAGTACATTTATTTCACATCTGCTTTCACTTCACACGTCGGGAGTCCACCTCTGATGCAGTTAAAGGGAAGAGGACTTACTGAGGTTATAAAAGATCAAAATGAATGACTGTCAGACCAGTATTAGTTATTTGTTTTTGTTATTAAATGCCAAATTATTAAAAGAATGGGATTTGTGTATTTAATACCTTGCAACATTCCAATAAAGGCTTTCATTTGTTTCTAATTAATGGAGTCTGCTTTATTTCTGCTGCTGCTGATGCTTTTTAGAAGCCACATGTCACTGTTTATTTAATCCGTTGTGATTGTATAAAATATACAGTATGTAGAGTTGTGTTCTGAATAACAGCAATGGGTTTAAAAAAAGGGAATAATGCTCAAAATCCTTTAGAATAGCTTTTAATTCCTATAATATCAATGCATTCCATTCCAAATCAAAATGACCAAAACTGATCAGGTTTGTGTTCTACCTTTACAGAAAGTGAATGTTTTTGTTGCTTTTTTCTGATTCATTTGTCACTTTTTCCAGCTTTTGGCGCTTTTATATTTTAAAACCTGAGCTGGTTTAACAACAGGTTTTACACTTATTCTTGGAATTCAGGGTCAACAAACATCATTTATATCAAATTATACATACGTTTTTAGTTAAAAAGGCAGACATTTTGAACTATTTTGACTAATAGTTACGATCAGACAGAGGGTGGATCTCAGATGGGTAGATGTCAAAGTTTAGTCCGGAGACTGTTTTGAAACCATAAAAAAAAAAAACATTAAAATGCTTTAAGATGAAATAAAACACCCAAAAAATTCAATGAAAGTAATCATTAATTTCACCTGAAGAACATAAGGAATCATCCATGTTATTTTTGGGCAATTTGGTTGAAAGAAATCCATATTTCTGACATAAAACACTTTGAAATGGGTCAATTTGACCCCAGGACAACACAAGGGTTAATATTTATTGGTTATTCATCATTCTCTATTCCAGACCTGTTCATACTGTTCATATTGTAACATAATAACATAATACTATCTATTCCAGCATCCTTTGCACTATGCTCCTCATTTGAAATAACTATCACAACTTACTCCTGCATACTTTGCACTCCTCATTGCACTAATGCCTCTATATTGTTTCTGTTTAGAGTGTGAATGTATTGGTGTGTATATTTAGTTTGTTTTGTTTTGTATGAGTAAGTATTGTGAGCAATGATGATCCAAAGAAAGATTCCTGGTATGTGCCCTCATACCTGGCAAATAAAGCTGGTTCTGGTTCTGATTCTGAGGATGGGGCGCCCTGGTAGCTCACCTGGTTGAGCGTGCGCCCCATTCACTCTCGCTCTCCCCTTTGTCAAGTTTAAGCTGTCCCATAGAAAAAAAGGACTAAAATGCCCCCCAAAAAAGAAAAAGAAGTAGGCTCCTTTTCTCGTAGACTTCTATTAAAAACCCGTGGAGACAGCGGAGTCGCAGTTCTACAGAGCTCTGGCATTGGCTTCACTTTTCACACCTGGAAGTTTCCGCATGGTCACAAACATAGACTACATGAAAGAAAAACAGATATGTCCTCTTTAAAAAGCACTTTCTTAAAGTATTTACAACTACAGAGGTCTGTGGCACAGATGAATGAGATAGATCAGGTCTTTGTTGGATTTGATCAAATACAGCTGAACGAATTCAAATATTAAAACAAAATATAACATCTTTATGGATTGACTACAAATGTACAGTGTAATTATACAGTGATACAGTGAGTTAGGCTTCAAAGACACATTGTTGGGGTTCAATCAACGTATTTATACGCGCATTTTGAAATATCGCATTGGAAAAACGGCCAAATTCGAAGAAAAAAAAAACATCCCGAAACACCTCATGAAAAGTTTTTTTACGCTGGCTTGAAGTGGTTTTTGCCTTTAAAAAAAATAAAAATAAATGCCCAAAAGGGGAGATGGAAACAGTTTAGCAGAATAAGTTGTGACGTAGCAAACATGTAACTCTCATTACTACAGAAGGTTGAGTGCTCTCTACAAATGCAGCGGTGACAGTTGGTCAAAGCAAGATAAACCATAAATGTCCTAACCAATGTGTTACTGTTCTAGGGTTGTTAAAATGCTTTCATTTCACAGGTTGAGATAACTTTATTTATCCTGAGGGAAACTGTCAAAGTGTTGTGACCAAAGTGGGTGGTCTGTCATTGCCAGACCTTACTCCACAGCACTGCGGAAGAGGGCCTGGCTAGTCCACATAGTATTCTGGGATATGAGAAAAATGTGCTCTGGTTTATTGGCATTTCTTTTAAACCAATCACAATCGTCTTGGGCGGGGCTAAGCGCCGTACAGAGCCACGGTGCCGTCGCAAAATAGCCTCAGGAGGGAACTTGTTTTGGTGGAACGTGTGCGTTCCAGTACGTTTAGTTATGCAACAGAAAACCACCCATGTAAACCTCATGGTAGAGCTAAAATGAAAAGTCAAGAAATCACCAAAGTCAATGTGAATTATTCTCTGGAAAACATAAATGTCAGTGTGCAAAGTTTCATAGCAATCCATCCAACGGTTGTTAAGTTTAGTGATGACTGAATTCATGTTATTTCCAGTTTTACATCAGAACACGGGGATGGTGTCAGACCGTTACACACGGGCCACACAAAGTCGCACTGTGCATGATGAAGTCAGTAAAAATCATTTGATCGTCCATTGTTCAATGGGCCCGTTGCATTTATTTTTAGCCACATATCTGAGGAGGAAGGAACCGCTTTCTGTTCCTCTTTTACAAACCGACAATGGACAAAAGTTCCTCATTTCATCCCTGCTAAACCGTGGCATCATCAGGTCTTTTTTTAGGGGGGCTGTAAGAAGAAAATGTGCAGCCTGCAGCGGATACAAAAGCACCGTTTGAAAACCGCATCAGATAACCTCCAGGACTGAGGGGTAAAGAAACAGAAAACCTTTTTTATTGATTGCAGAGAGACAAATCAGAACAGCTTTGGATTCCACGCAGCTACTTTGTTCGGATCATTATTCATGATGATGATAATTACAGTCATTATTTTCTCTATGACTTCATTCAGAAAATAAAAGTTCCCCGCCAGAGACAATCAACTGGATGCACCATGTGGGCCTTTAGTGGGGTAGTATGTCGTTGTTACGGGAATCGGACCGTGGCCTGTTTGCAGTGGACTGTACACTTGTGTTCAGAATAACAGCAGTGTGTTTATATAAAAAAAAAAAAGTGAATAATGCTCAAAATCCTTAGAATAGCTTTTTTATTCCATAATATCAATGCATTGTGAACACTGCCCATTGAATTCCAAATCAAAACATAACCAACATTGATCGTGTTTGTGTTCTACCTGTACAGAAAGTGAAGAAAAAGGAATGGGCCGTTCGAAAAAAATAACAGTATTTGCATTTTTCTTTACAAACTCAAACATTTTAGTGTATAAACTGAAAAATGTCTCAAGGGTTTGCGTTACTTTGAATCACTGCACTAATATTTAGTTGCGTAACCATTATTTCTGAGAACTGCTTCACATCTGTGTCGCATGGAGTCACCTGTGACCAGGTATTCCAGCCCCCGGACGGTTGAAATACATAATAATAATAATAATAATAATACATATTATTTATAATGCCCTTTACATTTCAAATGAAATCTCAAAGTGCTACAGTAGCAAGGAGTTAAAAACAGTTTCCAGAATATAACAAAATCAACAAATAGCAATAATAAAACACAATAAGACTAACATTAAAACTATGACTGTTAAAAGGAATCGGAATGTCTCACAATCCCTCTGCATTAGCTGGGTTTTGTCTCAGAAACAACATCTGGCATTTACGATGTCATCCCATACCCAAACCTGAATGGTTTTCCCATTCAGGTTTTCAATGGGATTGAGGTCCGCGGGTTGGGCTGGCCGCTGCGTAACATCAATCTGGGTCAACTGGAACCAAGACTTTGCTCACTTACTGGTGTGTTTTGGGTCATTGTCTTGTTGAAAGACCCGTTTCAAAGACATGACCTCTTCAGGTATTTGGATGTAGTGAAAGTGACCCACGATCCCTGGTATGTGATAAATAGACCCAACACCACAGTATGAGAAACATCCCCATAACATGTCTGCATGTCTTGCTTTACTGTCTTCACAGTGTACTGTGGCTTCAATTCAGTGCATGGGGGGGGGGGGGTCGTTGGACAAACTGGCTGCTGCCCCCAGACCCAAAAAGGACAATTTTGCTCTCACCAGTCCTCAGAATGTTGCTCCATCTCTCCTTTGGCCAGTCAATGTGTCCTTTGGCAGATTTCAACCTATTCAGTACATGTCTTTTTTTAGCAATGGGACTTTGCGGGGGGGCTTCTAGCTAACAGCATGGCTTTCTTCTGACCCTCACAGTGCTCACAGGTAACTTGAAGTCTTCTTTGATTTTCCTGGTGCTGATCATTGGTTGAGCCTTTGCCATTTGGGCTGTCCTTCCATCCGTTCCAACGGTGGCTGAGCGTTTTTCCCCACGTCGCTCGGGCTTCGGACGCCATTTGAAATCCTTTTGGCTGAGCAGCCTATAACTTTCTGCACTTCTTTATGTTTTCCCCTCTCCGATCAACTTCTCAGTGTATTTTCAGTGTGAAATGCACTATAACCAGCATGCACATCTCCTTCCATCCTTCCTTAAACATGGGCCAAAATAGACACCAGTTTCTTCACAGAATCAATCACCTCAGTAATTAAACACAACACTGCTATTATTTTGAAAATGCCCCTTTCAATTATAGATTCAATTAAACATAATAAGCAGCTGGCATGTCATGACTGTAGGGTTTGTTGGTTTTCTATGACAAGACGTTTACTAGGAAATTATTTGCCATGTAGAAATATCACTTCTACCAAAAAATAGGATTTATGAGGTTAGTGATGGTGGACTGCTATAATTTTGAACACAACTGTATATGGTGCAAATTCAGGGGCACAATTTGCAGGATAACAGGCTCCCCAAAGAACAGCGAGCACCGAAATGAGACTGTGGCTGTGCAGAAGAGACAAAGCTCCCATGCAAAAGCAGAAGGAATCACATCGTTGCTCTTTGAATCTGTGGCTGTCTCAATGCGAAACTAGGTTCTTTTCCCATCATTTTAACACTCATGGACGTCCATTTTGACACACTGAATCACTGTGTTACAGCTATTATTAACTCCGTACACCAACCGCGTGCTCAATGGTTTTTTAAATCTCCAGTGGCTGGAACAGGTTTGGATAATGCGGCCTGCCATCTGCATTGTTCTCACTTGCTCAGTAGCCCAGAACTGTTCTTCCATTTGCTCTCGGCTCAGATCCAAAAGCAGTACTTTGATTTTCTACGTTTTTGGGCCAACATTCAAATACAAACTTGTATAGTTTGAGGTTAGTTTCAGCGTGTTTCTGCTAACTAATTGTACATTTAAAGCTATACTCCGGCTGATATGGTACCAAGTTATCTCCACAACCAAGTGAAATCGTTTATGTGAGAAACAGTTTGAATGGCAAAGTGGTTTTTTGGCACCGGGTTGAAGACGAGAAGACCAACTGAGACGGACAAATGGCAGCCATGAACACGCCAACGCCTGTGTGTTCTTCACATGTGATAACGCAGGTGACCATTAAGAGCTGCCCTATGGCCTGGGGCATGCAAAATGTAGACATAACTACGCCTGGTGGAGCATCATTGTTTCTTTTTTTTTAATTTTATTTTTTGGGGCTGTTGTATCTTCTGAGGAAGAACTTAATGTCCACAACATCCCAAATCCTTTGAACGTTTAATACAAACGGACAGGCATGACCTCTGTTCAAGTTACGAAGCTACTTTCACATGTCTCTAGCTAGCAACCATTTTGGTCTTTTCCTACACCTAGAGACAACATCCTGTCAGCATAACCTACTCTGATTCATAACTCTATGTAATTAGTATGTAGTGGTGGCAGTAGCTCAGTCCGTAGGGAGTTGGGTTGGGAACCGGAGGGTCACTGGTTCAAGTCCCCGTGTGGACCAAAAAGTGCGGAGTGTGGATTGGTGGCTGGAGAGATGTCACTTCACCTCCTGGGCACTGCCAGGTGCTGTTGAGCCCCCCCCCCCCCACCCGCTCAGGGTGCTGGTTCAGAGCCCACTCACTCTGACATCTCTCCATTAGTGCATGTACAGCTCCTGAGCGTGTTCAGGACTGTGTGTGATTACTAACAAAGTGTGGACACAGAGTGTAAATTGTAATTTCCCCATTGGGGATCAATAAACAAAATTAAATATTAAATTAATAGCGCCTCCTGCTGGAACATCCCTGATTAGCAGCTAACTTCAGATACAAAATAAGGAAAATGAACTATTATTATTACTAGAGAAGTAAATGATATAGCTTGCAGATAAGCATTCTTGTTACTCAGTATTACAGTTAGGATACCACAGGGGCTTTTCCCTTTATTATAGTGACAGTGGAGAGACAGGAAAAGTGGGAGAGAGATGGGGGATGACACGCAGCAAAGGGCCGCAGTTCCAAGGGACCCAGCTACATGGGGCGCACGCTCCTACTGGGTGAGCTATTTCATTAATTTTTATTAATTCAGGACAATGCACATTGATGAACCTGCACAACAGTCTACGTAAATGTGCCAGATTATAACCCCAGGGCTAATTTCCATCTGCAGTCCAATAGGCGGGTTGGAGTTACAGTAAAAAAAATAAAAAATAAATAAAAGACATAGGATAGTAGCATTTAGTATATAAAAACAAGAAGAAGCAAAAAGAAAAGAAGAAAAAAAGAGAAAGAAAACACAAGTTAGCGGTGATTACATGTCTGGTTAGATCTAAGCCACAGCTTCACCTGGCTCTTAAAGGAGGCCAGAGTGGGACGCTCCCTTATAGTTGGGGGAAGTATTTCCCATAATGCACCGCCTTTAATAGATAGTGCATAATGGCTGAATGAGGTTTTTCTAAAAGGAACCTCACAGTCCCCGTTTACAGCGGCTCTAGTGATCCGAGTGTGTCTAAATTTAATAAACTCCAGCAGTGGAGGTGGCGCCAGGCCATGAAGTACTTTATAAATTAAGCACAATGAAGAAAATTTACCAGAACTATCAAAACTCAGTAAGTTATATTTCTCTAAGATATTGCAATGATGATAAGAGAGAGTTTTTTTTAGCTAAAGGTTGCCCCGCATCACTGTATCCTAATCATTTGATTTAAATGTGCCGTTGGCTAACCTTACATTTTTGAAGCTTTTTGACCTTAGTTCTTTAACCCTCTATTGCATGGTGTTGCCATATGGCAACAAATTATTGTTCTTAGTTTTTCTCACAGTAAACCATATAAAATGCATTTTCTGTTTCATTGTGTAAAAGGGTCTTTTGAAGTGTTATTAATTTGTAGACTTCAAATAACCAGGAAATCCTGTTCCCCCCCCCCCCCTTTTCCGTAAATGTACCACACTAAAGCTCACGTTCCAGGATCAGCCAAAATGTGGTTTTTCTTAATTTTAGAAGCATTTGTGGAGGAAAAAAAATCAACTGTTATCTGGGGGTAATTAAACTTTTAATTTTAATCACTTAAACCAGTTAAAATGCTATATTTTTCTGTAAAATTAATGTGTTGCCATTTTGCATATAAGTTGAATTTATTTGGTAATTTTTCAATGAAAGCATGTTTTTAAAAAACAATGGATTTCTTGGCACTTTCCACAAATGCCCGCCCCTTTAATTTAATTTCTATTTATTTTTTCCCCCACAATTGCATTATTTAACCAACCAGGAGTCATAAAAACACATTAAGACATTGTTACCATGTTTAAAAAATAATTCTTTTTTTTTTTAAATTTGCCTGACCGGACAAGTGGAAAGAAAACCTTCGCGTTGAACACTGTAATGGTACTCGTCGTTCGAAAGAGATCCCCAACTGCAAGATGGCTAAAAAGTAAAGTCAAAGGTTTGTTTTTGATCCAGTTCTGTGTCAAAAAAATATTCCGGGAAGCTTAAACGTCTGTGCAAATTGTAACTGACACCTTCCTAAAAGTTTTCCAATCAGCCAACTTGAGTTTTGTAAACCTTATTAATTATCGCTGCATCAGTTTGGTCCCAGGGTTACTCTCTTCTTAGACAACAGGAGCTCGCTGATTTTCAGAAACATGTTCCTGACATTTCTGTCCCCTTTTATAAAATAAAAAAAAAAAAAAAAAAAGGTATAATCTACACTTTTTGAGAGCCAGAAATAAACATATCCAAGGAGAAAAAGGTACCAATGTTAAGGTGCAATATCAAGAGACAGTGTGTTTTAGGACAAATCCAAAAAGAAAAGTTAGGTCAAAAGATTTGAAGGTTTTACTTCTCCGTACTTCTACAAGTTAAGAGGACGACGACGACTTCACAACCAGGGTGTGTTCTGGGAGAAGACGTTGACTTGGTGGAGGACTACAAGTTGTTGATGAGGCCTTCAAGTACCCGGCATCCACATTGTTTGTGTGTCTGTATGTCAGTGTGTGTGTATTTCACAGCCAAGGATTCAGACATCGCAAAAAGCCAAAAATGTAAAGCAATTACCGGTACATGCAAAGGGGGAAAGACGTTGAATTTATTGTAACGTGCGACGACATACTTATTATATATTGAATTACTTTAAAACATGAATGTATTGTTAAATTGAAATCATTATATAAATATAATTAATAAATCATTCCTGGATGCCATTTTTTCAGTTTTTCAAGAATCTGTTTAGGAATCGGGAAAAAATCAAACGATTGCCAACCGTATTCGGGACCACGTTGGAAATAAGTGTTTTTATTTCACCATGTTATCCTTTGGATGTTGGTTTCTGTGTATCTGATAAACCATGAAGGGAAAAATCAACCAATCAAAAAGGTCTCTGTACAATGCTTACTGAGCAGTTTATTTATGTAGAAAATGTATGAGGGACCGTGCTTTAAAAATCACAAGGCTCCTTCAAATTTAATGGCAGGTACTCTGGGAAGAAATTACAGCATTCCATCAACAAATATCTTCAAGCAATAAATATGCATTTTATAAATAGTGTAAATTTACATCAAAATAATAAAAAACAAAAAACACAAATTAAACTTCACTCTTTTGTCTATGTGCAACCCTTTACTTCTGTTAACCCTGTTGATGTTTGCCTACAAATTATTTCCGCGCCAACAAAACGCCATCAAACTCATTATAGTCCAGCGAAATTAAATTAACTGATTAAAAAAAGGGAGGGGGGGGGGGGGGTGTAGCAAGAATGTGTCCTCAACTTTTCACATTACAAACTGTAGTTTTTTTTTTGTTTTTTTTCTGAATCTGGTTTTCCTGACCTAACATATAAACGGCTATGCAATGACTCTTCTCGGGGGGTGGGTGGGGGGGGGGGAAGACAAAGCTCTTGTGTCAACTCACAATAGCATACAAAAAAAGAGAGAAAAAAACGGAGAAAAAAAATAAACTATTAAGTCAGTATTCTTTGTGTGACCGTGTTGCCAGTTAAACATATATGTACAAAACTTGAATTCATCACTTTTTTTGTGTAGGATTTTTGTGTTGTCTTCTAGTGAAGTCCAGCTGGGCCAGCAGTAGAACAGTCTGGTCATGACAGGCGGCGCTGCCCTCCCCTCTAACAGTCCACCGGGGAGGAGGGGGGGGGAGAGAAACACACCACTCGGGGCAGGTTGCATAGACACACAGCTTTCACGCAGCTGCCTTACGGGATAGCTACAGAGTGCCGTTTTTGAGGGACTGCCGGCTTACTTCCTGAATATCAGAAAAGAACAAAAAAAAGGTTTCTGGAGAGTTTATATCTCCCCCCCCCCCCCCATTAAGTCCATTGTTGTTGTTTTTCTAACTGTCCTCGGTACAACAGAGTTAGCGTCAAGAGGAGGAAGGCAGCGGACTGGCCTGCAGACAAGATACAGGGAAGAACACACTGAGCTCTCTGACATCATCACAGGTCTCCTCCTCTGTGTTTGAACGGATCGGCCCGGGTCTGAACGGGACCGGTGCAGCCGTTACTTACGAGTGTGAACTGGTCATAAACGTGCATGAGGTCCTCGATCTTGTACTGCTCCAGCACCACAAAGTTGTCCAGGTCGGCGCTCCCCCGACGGGCGCAGTCCTGGCAGTGCACCACGTACGTCTTCCTGCTGTTGCTCTCCGTGGTGACGAACAGCAGGTCGAACACCTCCACCTGGACCACAGGGCAGACGGGAAGAAGGGTTCAAGTGACACACAC
>NC_045743.1:20346061-20346431 GCF_008692095.1 Etheostoma spectabile | reverse complement strand
ACGCACGCACGCACGCACGCACGCACGCACGCACTTCCTCCATGTTAATTTAAAAAAAAGAGACAGATAGGCCTGCACAATTATGGCCAAAATGATAATCACCATTATTTTGATCAATATTGAGATTACAAATAATTATCACGATTATTTGTTGATTTTAACCAAATAAATTTTACTGTCACACAGTCTATTTATAACTGCTTTCACATCCATATTATGCTACATTTTTCTTAAGTGGAAGTTGTATGTTGTATAGACATACAGCTACAACACATGTAAATGAAAATGGCCTAGGATATATTTTTTTAAAAAATGAGAAAGCTCCTTCACTTGTTTTCAACAAGAACTGATTAAAAGAGCTAGGGAGAGA
>NC_045743.1:20332706-20346051 GCF_008692095.1 Etheostoma spectabile | reverse complement strand
GGAGTGCGATGGACGTACTCACAGAGAGACGGCTAACTCTTTATGAATGGGTCCGGGTTCCGGGTTCCACACATCGTGTGTATGAAATGTCTGTATTGTCACTGCGCTGCATTTTTATGAACTATGATATTCTGGCCATGGGTCACATCTCTCACCCAGGTCCAGCAGCTCCGTCTCACACCCCATTACTCTACCAACTGAAGTTAGTTGCATTCAATAACTTCTCCCGTGATAGCAGTTACCAGCGGAAACACTGGTACAAACACAGGTTTGCCTCTCATGCTTAACAATATACAGCTGTGTTAATAACAATTAAAACTGGGGACAAATGTCAGAAGTGTGGACCGGCGCTGTCGGACTCTTTAACCGTTTGGGTCTTTCATTAGAGTCCACATGTTTTGCACTCAGTGCTCCTCTTTTGTTTGGGCCTTGCTGTCTGAAGTTCTTTAAAGCCAAAGCCTCTGATAAACGGCACGCGTGTTGACATTGTTGTTGTCGTCTCTCATGTTAGGCCGCGCACAGCAGGTACGTTACGTAGGAAGGTTAAAGGTTACGCAGACAGTTCCTCACAAATAAAGAATGTTCACAAGTCCGGCATCTCTGGTTTTCATGCACAAGATGCAGTACTATTTGATGTGTCTAAGTGACTGATGGGAACAACAATCTTTGACATTGGTCCAGTATTAAGTCGGCAGTGGAGAAACAAGCTACAAGTTGATGGGATAATTGTCCAGCTTGTCTTTATCTTCACTAAAGTGCTGGTTTTGGCGCTGACAGGCTCATATGAATATTTTGTGTCTGACAAAATATGGAAAGGATCCCTTCAGAGATAGACCTTTGAAACGTCTTTGAGACCTTTCTGTTTAACCAGAACCAGCTCTGAAGTCGCTGGCGCTAAACCCACCAGACTCCATTTAAACTGTGTGTTGATTTCAATTTCCAATTGTAATGGTTGGAAGAGAAGAAAGACGACTTCTCATAGTTCTGTTTCAGTCGACTTTGAATGAAGTGTATTTTACGTTGCTAAAATGGACTCTTGAGGTGGTTCGGGCATCTGGTAAGGATGCCTCCTGGGCGCCTCCCTAGGGAGGTGTTCCAGGCACGTCCAGCTGGGAGGAGGCCTCGGGGAAGACCCAGGACTAGGTGAAGAGATTATATCTCCAACCTGGCCTGGGAACACCTCGGGATCCCCCAGTCGGAGCTGGTTGATGTGGCTCGGGAAAGGGAAGTTTGGGGTCCCCTACTGGAGCTGCTGCCCCCGCGACCCGATACCGGATAAGCGGATGAAGATGGATGGATGGATGGAAATGACTCTTTATTTACATTGAGTCTAGTGGGTTTAGTGAACGCAATTTCTTTTTTTGTTTAAAAAAAAAAAAAAAGGGGTCTTACTCTTTAAGAGAAAGGTCGACCTCCTTAGAAACCCCTTCCATAATGTTGTCATACACTTCTGACAAACCTGAGCCCGTCGGTGACAAAACGAGCACTTCTGTGAAGGTAAATACAAGCTGGACAATTGTCCTATTAACTTAGATTGTAGCTTGTTTTGCCACTGCCAATTGCAGCAATCTTGTTTAATACAGGACCAATGTCAAAGATTGTTGTTCCCATCAGTCACTTAGACACAAAAAACAGGAAAATGGGGTCCGTGTTGAACAAAAAAGGTAGTCGAGCTTTAAGAGAAAGACTTTAAATCCTTCTAAAAGAGAACTTATATCCTCTCTTTTTGTCATTTTGTTTGAAACCCTTCAGCAGCATTCTGAATGCTCTGTAGTTTCTCAATGGCTGCCTTAGGTAGGCCAGAATGACGAGCGTAACACAAGTCAACACGGCGAGAAACAAGAGCTTTTTAGCATCTTGCTGGCTCAGGAAAGGTCTCCCCTTCGATATATCGCACTGATAAAAGGGACGTTTTGGTCAACAAATTAAAACAGATGAGGACAACGGAGGACAGAATCTGAAAATGACACAGAGGTCTCTTATTGTGGTTGTGTCTCAAGTGTCTACAAATGCAGCATAAAGGATGCAGGAGAAGTTTAGGGTACGCGTGCTCACCTCACAGATACTGCAGTAATGTGCCGGCTCGCTCGGCGTCCTCCCGTGCCACACCAGGTCTTTCCCAGCAGCCAGCAGCAGCTCCCGCTGCATCTGGCACTGCTTCAGAGTCCGTAACAAACAGTACCTGACACACAGAAGCACACACGGGTTGGGTGGGTTCACAAAAAAAGTTATTAGCTGTTATGATTAGAGAGAGAGAGAGAGAGAGAGAGAGAGAGAGAGAGAGAGAGAGAGAGAGAGAGAGAGAGGTAGTTTGTTCTTATGCTTTGGCAACACAGATGTATTTTTAGTGATGCCAATAAAGCAAAATTAAATTGATATTGAGAGAGAGAGACACACACACACATATACACGCAGAGAGAGAGAGAGAGAGAGAGAGAGAGAGAGAGAGAGAGAGAGAGAGAGAATCGTCTTATGCTTTGGCAACACAATGTTTTTTAGTCATGCCAATAAGCAAAATTAAATTGATATGAGAGAGAGAGACACACAACAATATACGAGAGAGAAGAGAGAGAGAGAGAGAGAGAGAGAGAAGAGAAGAGAGAGAGAGAGGAGAGAGAGAGAGAGAGAGAGAGAGAGAGAGATTCGTTCTTATGCTTTGCAACACAGATGTATTTTTGTCATGCCATAAAGCAAATTAAATTGTGAGGAGAGAGGGAGAGAGAGGAAGAGAGAAAGAGAGAGAGAGAGAGAGAGAGAGAGAGAGAGAGAGAGAGAGAGTCTTTACTTGATCATCTCAAAGAGCTTGTGGTCCGACACTTTGATGTTCCTGGCCATGTTCCAGGAGAGGTGGATCATGGGAACGATGGATTTGACACTCTGCAGTTTGTTCCACTCATAGCGCTCCACCGCCAGCTTGTACTGATGTGCTGAGGACAGAAAACCCAGACGCGCTCTCAGTTTACAGCGTCCAGCGCTGTGTTCACCAGCAGCGGTGGAAGACGTATCCAGATCCTCTACTTCAGTAAAAGTACTAATACCACACAGTAAAAGCACTGCTACAAGTAAAAGTCCTCGATGGAAGAGGTTACTAAAGTATCACCACGAAAATGAACTTAAAAGTATTAAAAGTAAGAAGCCGGAAAGGATCCAAACAGTTGTGCGTTTAATAGTCTTATCATTTCCGCTGGACTTGACTGGTAGGCTGTTCCATTGTTAAGTAGTTTAACTTATAATAAAAGAACTTATTTTATAAACTAAATGTGCTTCGTGTGCAGAAATCTGAATGTGTAAAGTAACTAAAGCCGTCAGATGAATGCAGTGGAGTAAAAAGTACACAGTTTTCGCTCTGAAATGTAGCATAGAGTAGCTTGGAAAGATTCAAGTAAAGAACAAGTACCTTGACATTTGTATTTAAGTACAGTACTGGAGTAATTGTACTTCGTTACAGTCCACCACTGGAGTTTGTCCAGCTGAGGTTTACAAAGCCTGCAGGATCTCTGTCACATTCACACAGCCTCCTCTTCCTTATGCAACAGTTATTTTGTATGTATATTCTTTATGTTTCCATTCTTATAATTGTTTTCATGTATGCAACCGTTCACCAAGGCAATGCTACATAAATTTAACTTATAGTGGCAATGAACCCTTTTCTTTTTCTAAGGTAATTTTTTGGGCATTTATTTTTGACCGGACAGCTGAAGACATGAAAGGGGAGAGAGAGACGGGGGAATGACATGCAACAAAGGGCCGCAGGCCGGAGTCGAACCCCGACCTGCTGCGTTAGGGGAAACCTCTATATACGGGCGCCCGCTCTACCAACTGAGCTATCTAGGCGCCCAATAAACCCTTTCCTGATTCTGTAGCGGCCTGTGCTGACAAGTCATATCTGCCGGTGGCTCTGCTTCATCTCAGCATGAGCATTATCATCCCTGAGTACAATCATGTCTAAATAATTCCCTTTTCTCACCTGTGAGGGGCCCGACATTCCACGCAATGTTGTTGCACCAGCCGATGGCCTGCACCCAGTGGATGGTGCCTGTGTTGAGCCACACTAGGTCCCCGGGACGCTGGATGAACCGGTAAACGGGCACGTTGGTCTCGTACAGGTCCTCCAGGTTGGGCCACCAAGAGCCCATCAGGAAGTTGATGTTGTTCCTGTGAGAGGACGTGAATTAAATTAGGTAACGACAATGCTTATCATTAACCGGAATTGTTATTATCATTTTTACATCCCTAGTGTCATCTATTAGCATTTAAGAAACTCGAGCAGTCATTTGCGGTGACGTACATTTCACAGAAGTCGTTGATGACGCCCCAGTACGTTTCCGGCACGGCGAACCACTCGCAGTCCCCGGGACCGATGTTGATGTTGACTGAACAGAAATTGTTGTTCTCTTGGTGACCTACAAAAAGGGAAAAAAGGATGCAATTACTAACAGAGTGAGAGAAATACACTCAGCAGTAGTTTAAAAAAAAATAAAAAAAATAAACAGCGACCAGAAAAATCAACAAGTAACATCAGTAGGAGTCTCGCTTTGCCAGACCTTCCTCCATTGCACTGCGGAGGAGGGTCTGGCTAGTCCACATAGCAAAGTAGCCTCTGGAAGGAACTTGTTTTGGTGGAACATTTAGGTTCAAAGGTTGTTTTAGTCGTGCTGCAGAAAAACCGAGGACTCATGTCCATACCCCAAGCGAAGGAGTTCAAATACCTTTGGGTCTTGATTGCGAGTGAGGGGGCAGTTGAGCGTGAGTTTTGCCAGAGAATCGGTGTAGTCTGTGCGGTATTAAACTCAATTTATCACACCATTGCAAAAAAAAAAAAGAGAGCTGAGCCAGAAGGAAAAGCTCTCGCTCTACCAATCAGTGTTCGTTCCTACCCTCACCGATGGTCATGAAGGCTGGGTCATGACCGAAAGAACGAGATCCAGGGTACAAGCGGCTGAATGGGTTTCCTCAGGAGGGTGGCTGGCGTCTCCCTTAGAGATAGGGTGAGAAGCTCAGTCGTCCGAGAGGAGCTCGGAGTAGAGCCGCTGCTCCTTCACGTTGAAAGGAGCCAGTTGAGGTGGTTCGGGCATCTGGTAAGGATGCCTCCTGGGCGCCTCCCTAGGGAGGTGGTCCAGGCACATCCAACTGGGAGGAGGCCTCGGGGAAGACCAAGGACTAGGTGGAGGGATTATATCTCCAACCTGTCCTGGGAACGCCTCGGGATCCCCCAGTCGGAGCTGTGGCTCGGGAAGGGAAGTGTGGGGTCCACTTGTGGAGCTGCACCTGCTGCGACCCGATACTGAATAAGTGGAAAACGATGGGCGGATGCAACAAAAACAAACTCCGATTGGACAGATTGTCTAACTATCTGGATTTACCCTACAGAGATCTGAGGAGCAGGTAACCATAGTCTTCAGAAATCCACCGGAGGTTAGAACGCCAACACAAAGATGGAGGAAGGGGACGAACATCGGGCCGAAATGAGGGACATGAGCAACGGAGCAATCCCTGATGTGAAATGTTGATATGGACTATAGTAGCAACTAATTAATTATAGTCTGTCGCTGCATCGATGCAGACTCATTGCATCCCGGTGCATGGATGAAACGATTTATTTTAAACACCCCTGACCTGGTGTCCGGCTGCCTGGCACCTTCATGTAGAGCTGGACCGTGTTCATGCCCAGGATGGTGTGTCCTACGTGGCTAAGCAGGTTACCGGCTGACACCACACGGGCAAACGCCGGCAGCTTGGACAACTCCTGAAGCTGCGGTTTCCACCTGGAGAGGGGGCAACGTTTACAGGTCAGTATGCGACAGATATTCCTTTCCCTAAACTACAACTAAACTAAAAAGATGTAAAGCCTGTAAAGGAGAAGACGTGTGAAGGGAAATGTTGGCATATATATTCCAAAGTTTACTCACTTCTTTTCATCAGAGAGGTCGATGTTTGTGCCAAACTTTAGGTGTTTGAAAGACCCTTTCCTTCGCCGCATTGCACTAATAGAACATCAGTTTAATTGAGTTAGTAGTTGGGAGGGGGGAAAAAACAGAATTTAAATGTGGGGAGACAGAAAGGAAAAGAAAACTCACCTGTCTGAGGAACCTGCTTCTGCTTCCACCTCCTTCTTCTTCTCATTCTCCTCCTGTTACAAATTCAAAAGCATTGAACGCATTAGAAACTTCTGGAGAAGTGATCCAAACATCCAGTCAGTACGGCTTCATCTTAATATTAACAACAACAACGGCTGGTAATATATTTATCAAAGTTTAAATGGTATTTAAATGAATTATTTTTTTTTACAATCCATCTCTGATAACCTGTTTGTGAGGTTCAATGTCAAAGTCAGAGTTGACGAAAGCAACCAGTGTGTGTGTGTGTGTTTGTGGTTCCTGTGAGGGTGTGTGTGTGTCTGCATATGTGATGGTGTGTGTGTTTCTCTAGTGTGTTTGTGTGTGTGCGCACATGTGTATGAATGTTTGTGTGAATGCGTGCGTAGGGTGCGTCTGTGTGCGTGAGAGCGTGTGTGATTATGTCTTTGGTGTTTTGTGTGTGTGTTGTTTGTGTGTGTGGTGGGTGTCTGCAATGTTGATGGTGTGTGTGTTTCTCTAGAATGTGTTTGTGTGTGTGCGACATGTGTATGAATGTTTGTGTGAATGCGTGCGTAGGGTGCGTCTGGTGCGTGAGAGCGTGTGTGATTATGTCTTTGTGTGGTGTGTGTGTGTGTGTGTGTGGTGTGTGTGTTGTGTGTGTGTTGTGTGTGTGTCTGCATTGTGATGGGGGGTGGTTTCTCTAGAATGTGTGTGTGTGGTGCGCAAATGTGTTAGAATGGTTGTGTGAATGGTGGTTAGGGTGCGTGATATGTCTTGTTGTGTTGTGTGTGTGTGTGTGTGTGTGTGTGTGTGTGTGTGTGTGTGTTTTCTTCTCCCACTGACCCGCAGGGACTCCTGGAAGGACGAGGCCTGGTACTGGGCGTATTTGATTACTGTTGTGTGGGAGCGACTGCTCTCGCAGCGCCACATCTTCCTGCTGCCGCTCGGGTCCCAGTTCTCGTCGGTGGGCTGAGCCAGCTGGGTCCGCACCTCCACCAGATGGTCCGGGTTGGCCTCCACCAATGTCTTCGTGGAGAACAGGCCCAGATCTGAGCGTCGACATTTGGAAAACAGACATGAGACCAAGGAGGAGGAGGAGAGCGGTTAGAGTCAAGTTGAGTGTTATTTTCACACACAAACAATACCTACAAGAGGAAAAAGAGATTTCATTTTTCATAATTTCCTTTCAAACAATCAAAACAATGGGATCGAGACAAAACGAAGGGAATTCAAAAAGGTCAAAACAGGACAAGTATTAGGGGGAATTTGACAGTACAAGGTTGTATTGTTTGACTATTTCACTGTTGTTTTTTTAATGTTAATAAAAGCAACATCTTTCCAAAAGTAAGTAAGAGTAATTGGGTTAAATAATCGTGATTTTAACAATGACCAAAATAAATTGGGATCAGGATTTTTTTTCTTCCCATAATTGAGCAGCCATATCATCTATACAACATGTTTGCCTATGTCGTCATTCTTTTTAAGATTATTTTTTGGGGTCGAGGAGTACACCTCTATATTTGGTCGTGCTCTACCAGGTGAGCCACCCAGGCACCCATTCTTTGTTTCCTTTTGACTGAGGGAGAACAAGGTGAGAAACTAAGATTAGAAACTACAACTGAGAGGATGTTTGTAGGCTATGTGGTTCTGTGTGTATCTTGTCCTATCGTCTCTTTGGCTACATAACTTCTGAATAAATAAGCAGGCATATAATAGAGTTACATAACAGAGTCACGGTAACAGCAGAGCAGATGTTTGGAAATTCTTGGCAAAGCCAACTAGTTTTCTCTTCAGCAGACGCGTGCAGTAACCCTTTCCACGTGCAGGTGGTGCTGTTGTCCTATGTGTCAGATTCAGCCACACACTCCCTGTCCACGATGACAGAGACACACCCACAAAGCCACGTGAGACCGGAGAAGACAGAAAACATCCAGCCACATACTCACAGCTGCTGTACCCATCACATGTAACAGTGAATAACAGTTGAATCAACCTGATTTAGAGGATTAGAAACACAAACATGGCGTCTGTGATGTAGGGCTGCCCCCTCTTAGTCGAAAAGCCATTTTTATTTATATTATTTTTAATGCCAAATGGAATAAACTTGTGAACTTTTAAATGTTGCTTATAAATAGGTTATATGAAGAAAAGAAAAGACCAAATACCAAATTGTTTGACTAAATACATCGCTGGAAATATCGCAGGGTTGACTATTGGTGCTTTAACAAAATATTTACACAATGCGAGTTGTGATACATAATCGTTAGTACCATGGATATAATGACTAAATGGGTAAAGGCAAATAATAAAAACAGTCTGATAAGTTGAGAAAATGACATCACTTTAATGTAATGCAGCCTGTCCGTGAGTTGGCTAATCAGTCATTTTGCAATGTATCTATATTATATCGATATATGAGGCTAGATATTGTCTTTAATTTTGGATATCTTAATATGGCATAAGTGTTGTCTTTTCCTGGTTTTAAAGGCTGCATTACAGTAAAGTGAGTAACTTTCTGAACTTACCAGACTGTTGTGGCTGTTCTATTATTTGACTTTACCCACTTAGTCATTATATCCACATTACTGATAACTATTTATCACAAATCTCATTGTGTACATATTTTGTTAAAAAGCACCAGTAGTCAACCCTACAATATCGCCGCAATATCGACATCGTTAATATTTGGTTAAAGACATTGTGATGTTTGATTTTCTCCATATCGCCCAGCTCTAATTTCTCTAGAGGATTAATCATTGTTTGACTCTTTTTCATGCTAAACGACATATGGAAGAAACGGCACACCTGTGGTAAAAACAAGATTTGAAGTTGGGTTTTGGCATGATTCTTTGTGGAGAGACTTTTCTTTTCTTTTTTTACAGATATGTTGGTTCTTTAGTTGAGCACAGCCCTACTGTGATGCACTTCAGCAAAGCGGAGTGCATGTTGTTTTGAGTCAGCCACAGCCTCGTACCTAGTTTGAGTGCTCCAGCCAGCCCTCGGATGACGGTGACCGGGTTGGCAGGGTTGGTGCAGAACTGGTGGAGGGGAGGGAAGAAGGCGTCCCTCTTATTTTCTAGCTGCATGTCAGAGAAGAGAAATGGGAGCGGTCAGTGTACATGGACCGACTCCACACTTATCAGGGGAATCAACACACTAAGTACTAAAGTGTTTGCCGCTGTAGCCAAGATACTGTTTTGCTAACATTGCACACATCGTCATCATGAATTCTTGTCCTTCTATGGCGTGTGGCTACACTCACATAAATACTGGGTGTTGGGGGATTGAGTTTGTCCTTTGGCAGTGGAGGAGAGGGCGGGTGGGGGGGCCGTGGCGGGGGACACTTGTCCAGGAGGATGCTGCTCGTGGACAGGCCGTTCTTCCCCAGGTTCCTGCAGCCAGAGCGAAAAGGAAGAATATCAGACAGTTAGCTTAAAGTCTGCAGCTAAAGAATCCGCAGCAGCTGGGAAAGGAAAGATGTTCAGATACCAGCACTAGTACTGGAGGCTTCAGAAAGTACTGGAGTTTATGCAACGATTTGATAAAAAAAAAAAAAAAAAAAAAAAAATCAGAAATCTCAACCTTGACTGTAAACTGGGGCTGTTCAAGAACACAAAACAAAAACTACAAAAAAGCAGAAAAACTAAACTCAACAAAAACATTTTTTAAATGCTGATAAAGTGACACAAAAAAATCTGGAAAAGTAGCCAAAAAACCCATCAAAAACATTGGGAGAAGCGACAAAGAAATTGTTAAAAAATTGACTAAAACATTTATTTATTTTTTCGTCAAAAAAGTGACAAAAAAATGGAATAAAATTGACAAAAACGTCAAGAAAAATGTAGAAAAAGAACAACCAAATGTTGAAATTTCAACCCAGAAAAACACCAAGTTAGATGGTCGACAGCAAGACAACACAAGGGTTAACTCTTAATTTTTTAACAAAGCCCCCCCTGGAGTCAGCTAAGGAACAAAAAAAACTAAACTTTGCATAAGTCGTGCTCTTGGTTTAATAAACGTGAGCAAAGTTAGAAAGATATTCACAGATTTGAACTTCCGGGATCAATTACTCTATAGCAAAATTATATCAAATCACAAATGACTGATCTTTTTGAATATAGTAAGGTTAACAATGAGCTACAAACTAATTTTGATCAAAACGAGACGTCCTCTGACATGGAGAAATAAGATTGGTCCCTAGCAGCAGCCGGCGGTGCTTAGGGACCGTCTATAAACTACAACACAAACACAAAAAATCGATTAACTTAATGATTAAATAAGGCAGTGTCTGCAAACTTATTTTTTAACAGTAAGTGCTGTAGTACAGCTAGTAGGAGAAGTTATAATTAAGGTAAGTTTGGAGACGTTACCTTATATAGTCATTAAATTAATAGATATTTTTGTGTTGTAGTTTATAGACGTCCCTAAGCACCGCCAGCTGCTAGTAGAGAATTAATTTGTTGCTTGTTGTTAACCTTACTGCATAAGGAAAGATGCGTCATTTGTGATATAATGTAATACGAAGTTCCATATAGAGTATTTGATCCCAGAAGTTTGAATCTGGGAATATCTTTCCTACTTTGCTCCCGCTTATAAAACCAAGGGCACGGAATATGAATCCGTGCGTACAGTTTAGTAAACCGAGGGAACAGATTTGGTTTCTGTGCGCACGGTTTATTCTAAATGAAGAAGAAAAAAAAGTTCAAACGGGTTTAAGTAGGAAGGGAAATTGAAATGAAAGTTAAATGCAACATCTTTCTAAAAGTTAATGAGTAGTGGTGTTAAGTACTGTCGATTAAAATGTTGACCACAATAATCGTGATTATGATTTTCTTTTCTATAAGCTGAGGTTAGCCTTTCCAGTTTCTCCAGCAGTTTGTCCACACTTCTGTAATCCTTTTTGCCGAGTGGGAGATGCTATAGATGTCAGTTACAACTAGGAGGCTGATGTGAACGCTTCTTTTCCTAACTACACATAATGATGGTCTGAATGATATGATGAGAGGGTCCTGCGTGAGGACCGGCCTAAAACTACAGAGAAAGAGGCAAAAGTGACAAGAGCAGGTTTAGAGAATCTTACAATTTGTAATTTAGCTAGCTAGGTAGAGGTTAAGTATCTTGCTCAGGGATACATTGGGTGATGTATTGCAGTCTGAATCGAACCCATTCAGATCTCCCACACCAAAGGCATGTGTCATATCCACTGCCCCATTACCATCATATCCACTCCCTATTGGATTCAAAATCCAGCAGCCACACAGCCACTCACACCCACACACAAAAACAAAGATATCCTCCAATGTAATCCAACACAGCATCTGATTGGCTAAAAGATTTTTTATTATTTACTTATTTTCTTAATAGATTGTCAAAATGTCAAATTACAGCCAGGCATTTAAATTACCAAAATAAATGACTGGCAGAGGAGGGTCCGGATACTCCACACAGCAACCGGCATGGTGGAGAAAAACATCTGGTTTTATTGGCATTTCTTTTAACCAATCACAATTGTTTTGGGTGGCACTAAGCACAGGACAGAGCAATGGCGCCTCTGCAAAATAGCCTCATGAAGAAACTTGTTTTAGTGGAACATGTGTACGTCCAAAAGTAGTTTTAGTCGTGCAACAGAAAACTCAGATTGGACAGATAGTCTAGCTAGCTGTCAGGATTTACCCTGCAGAGATCTGAGGACCAGGTAACCATAGTCCTCAGAAATCCACAGGAGGTTAGAACGCCAACACAGAGAAAGCGGAAGGTGACTTGACATCCGGCCGAACATTAGGGACATCCAGCAGAATTTTTATCGGCACCTGAACAATCACGGAAACGAATAGACTAGATGAGGGATAACTTCCTACCTGCATGCTTTGAGCACCTCACTGGAGCTGGGGTAGATGGAGACCGAGGACCAGGGTGCTAGGCCAGCGGGGACGCCGTGTCTCTGAGCTCCTCCAGAAGACTCGACCTTCAGTGGGCTCTGGGAGTCCTCGGGTCCCTTCCCATTGACTGTGGGCCCCTGGCTGTTAGTGGTGGACGGGCTGTTAAGGCAGGAGAGGCTGTTGTCGGTGTGAGGGTGTGCTGAGCGCGGCGAGGGAGTAGCAGCGGCTAAAAGCGGCGAGGAGGCCAGCGGCTGCTCCGACGTTGGCTTGGCGGCACCGTGGAGACGCGGGTGGACGTTGTTGATTTTCTCCAAGAAAGGCCCTCCGTGGTTACTGGAGTTATTGTTGTCGTCGTTACTGGTGGCATTGGCTTTTCCCTTTAGCAAGGCTGAGAGCTGAGGATTGTCCGAACTGAGCACGCCGGGGGCGGGAGAGCCGTCCGTCGCCCGCGGCTGGACGTGATTAGTCAGTCTCTGCGCGGGGGCGGTGCTTGGACTTAGGGGCGACCCTGCGGAATGCCTGACAGCGGCCTCCATACCTGATGGAAAAGTGGCGGCGCCGTTGCTGCCAGTGTTGCCCCCTGAAGGCGTGGCGTCTTTGGTGTGGACCCCTGAGGTAGTAGCGGTGTGGGGGGGAGAGGACAAGTGGTTGGGCGTGGTCTGGGGGGAGGTGGGGGAAAGAGAGGATGCTGAGGAGGAGACAGTACAGGGCCCAGAGGAATGTCCGACCTGATTCAGAATGCCAGAGGAAGAGAACGAGGTCTGAGGGGAGGAGGACGAGGAAGAGAAAGGGGGTTCTCCATTGGGACCTGCCGAATGTGAACCTGGACCTTTTTGAAGCCCCTAGATAGAGAGGAAGAGCAAAAATACACAATTAAAAAAATACCAACAAAATAAAAGCAACTATATTACATTTTAACATCAAATTACAAATCACAAAGCACTAGGGGTGCTACCATTTCAGTTTTAAAGCGAAAAATCAATCAAAATCAAGAGCATGATTGTCGATTCCCCCAGTATTTTTTTTTCTCTCTTCACCTGCCTACTTGCACACTTTCAAAGAACACAACAACAAACACAGCATGCAGCTAAAGACACAGGGTAATGTTGGATTGGCAGCAACCTGCAGCTTGACTATTTCATACACCATGGCCACTGACAAAAAAACAAACATCCTCCTGCTTCTCTGAAATCACCGTGTGGCAACCTTTTGCCTTCCCTGTGAGTGAGCTTTGGCAACAAACAACGAAGGTAAAGTACGTGGTAGGCCTGCACGATATTGTAAAATGTGACACTGATATTTGATCCCCCTGCGATATATATTCTGATATGAAAAAAGAAAAAGTAATTTTTAAAAGATTAAATAATAGCTCTATTTGGAAATAATAAA
>NC_045743.1:20324600-20332696 GCF_008692095.1 Etheostoma spectabile | reverse complement strand
CTACTGCGGTGATTTTGTAGGGGAGAGCATCTACATAGAAGAAAAAATTTAAAAGGATGTTTTCTAATGTGAACCATTCTTTGTTGAACTTTAATGCTTTACAAACACCAGTGGAAGTAAGCTGTGACTACTCTTCTGATGTGGTTTTGGAGAGGAAATTAGGTAGAAATACACTCGTTGACTGGCCTGACACCATTGTATTCATATAATAATCAATCCAGGCTAAGGTGAATAACAATGACTGCATGTTGCTTCCTCTAAATTTCAGGTTGTGGTCGACTAGCGGGTTCGGCTCGTTAGTTTGATAAATTAATCAGACCTGCATGTCACGCACACTAGCAGCAAACTGAGTATCCAAGAACAATTACATCAGTGGAAATGACGTCAAATCAGACACAGACTTCTGTTGTTACGTTTCCAGCCTCGCGGCTCTGAACCGTAACGTTAGTTGGGACAGACGGACTCCTTATTTCTTTAGGCTAACTATATTAGCTTTAGCCTGGCTGGTAACAGCTTTCTGCGGAGGGAAATGGCCGGGAGACGTTGTGATTATGTTGCATTAATCAGGTGATTTAGTCCGTGTTTACAGCAAACATAAAACACTGACTACTGTAGCTTCACTGACTACCTATCGAAAACGATGCGCATCACTGCGTCAGCTGCCCACGGTACCTTTCTACACACGGAGAGCCTCACTTCCCATAACATTAAACCCAGTCGGACTAACGTCACACGCACACGTTGTCCAAATGGCTACCTGTCTTAAAGGGGAAAGGTTGGACGGTAATAGACACGTAAAAGGAGAACGGTGGAAGTTTACTTTTCTATCAAGCAGCAAAAAAGGATTATGTCAACCTCGCAACGTCCTATGATAGGACTATCCCGCATGCGCACATCGTGATGTCGATGCTAAAACACAATATCGTTCAGCCCTAGTACATGGGCTCAGACAGGACTCCATGGTGCATTCATGTGCACCTTGTTAAACTAGTAGTACATTCAGCTGTACCTCGTGAAAGGAGAGAAACTAAAATTGTGCTATATAGTGTGGCATTGCCACAAAATAAAATAGAATTGAATCGTGGCCGTAAATTTCAAAGTCAAATCAAATCACGGATTTGGAGAATCGTGACACACCTACAAAACCCAGACATAAGAGACAGACAAACCCTGGAAGACATTCAAGGAACCAGTGGGATACCTGAGTGGTAGTGTTGCGTTGTTGGCTCTTCCATGTCTCGTCTGCATGACTGGGACTACTAGTAGTGCTGCTGGTGCTTGGGTGACTGGCGGCTGTGCAGTTGTGAGGTAGAGAGTTCTGCTGCGGGTAAGGCACGTTTCCGTTGCTCGCGCTGCCACCTCCCAGTCCCAGTGTGTGATTTTTGTCCAGGTGTCCCGGCAGCCCGGCTGAAGGACTTGAAGAACAGGATCCGTTGGCTGTGGGCTGGGGGACACACGGGGGCCGAATGGCTGTGTGATTGAGGGGGGAGGCGCGGGAGAGGCCTGCATGGTGGTGAGAGGACTCAGCCAAAGGACCGTTGGGAAGGCCGGGACGCGGCTGGCCACTCGCTGCTGCCTGCTGCCTCATCTGACACATAAACCAAGCAGAAAAGCAGACGCCGTACAGTAACAAGAGCTTTACTGAGCAGACACAACATTCTTCACACGTGTAATCCTCTACATACTCAACAGTGGAACGGCTCTGGTTCCGAAGTGATTTTCCCCGTTCAATATCTCCATTGACGTTTCAGAAAATGCTTATATAAAAGCATTTTAAGCCTGGAAACAAACCAACCAGCTACAAGATGAATTGTGACCATAAAAAACATTGATAGGGCGCAAAAAAAACAAACAATAAATGTGTACATAAACACATCATAGACTTCAATGCAAGCAGCTCAAAAGCCACCGGTGGGTGGGAAAAATTTCACCGGTAACAGCATGGGCCACCAATCGGAGATTTTTTTTTTTGTGTGTGTCTTCTACAGGAGCAGAAACCTTCTTTTCACAATCACACAGCTCGTGGCCAGTCTACCTCGGATTGTTTAGACAATACGGCTGATAATCAAAATCCTTATGGAGAAAATGAATGAATTACACTTTCGGAACCACACTGTTGAGCTCTATAATCAAAGTTGCATGTTTGTACCTGCTGCTGCTGATGTTGCTGCATGAGAGAGAACTGGTTCTCCAGCTGCTCCAGCATCTGCACCTGGGGGGGCTTGAGGTTTGCTCGGTTGGTCCGCAAGTGATCCAGATGCTGCACATTTATTAACAGGTTTATATTAATTTATTTAGGGGTTAAGATGGCAACAATGAACCGCAACATCCCTGGTTCAAGACCTGTTGCATCTCTCTCTGCCTCATTCCTTGCACTACCCACCCGCAAAAACACAATTTAAAAAAAAAAACCAATATGCTCCCTTAGGAATGCCCCGCTTCAAGTATCTTGAACCTTGAAGTGATGCAAAATCTCCAGTGTCAGGCAAGTGAACTTTCTCTGCAGACTCTTTTTCTCATTAAGAAACCGTTGGAAATATATTTTGATGCATTAAGCGGGTTCACATTGGCTTTCTACACTTTAAATAAAGTTTTTTACCTCTGGGCCACAAGCCACAAAAACATATCTGACTCGGTGGGAAAGTTTCTAGGGACAGACCGATTTATCGGCCCTGGCCAGTTACTGGCCCGTTTGCAGATCATCTGTGTCAGCGTTTCATTTGCTTAATGACCGATAAAGTTAATGAATTCAAAAGTGCGATACTTTGGCTTGGCTACAGCTCTGTCTGTTCCTCTGCCCTGGTTCCAATCAGCACTGAGTCTGACTCAATATCTGTATTTGATTTTTATTACACTCGCTTTTAGTATGTATGTTTCTATTCTGTGGTGTGTGTGTGTGTGAGATTCTCCTCTTTTGGAAGCCACCCCCGTGTTTGTATTGCTCTTTTTTGAAAACCTCAATAAAAACACTTGAATAATAATAATAATAATAAAGACGGCGCATCTTCAAGATCAATGTCGGGATTTTATGAATCCAAATAACTTTGTATCGGAAAATGTATATTTTTGAACCCAGCCAGTTTCTGTCGCCCTACGAGGAATTCTAAGTAATGACAACACAACTGTCGGTGTATCCACATGATACAGGCCTTCTGTGACTGTGCCCCCACCAGAACCCTCCTCCACACAGTTGCTAGTAGCCAAGGAGGACACAGAGGATTAAAAACAAACATGACTGAGTCTTCAGAAGAGGTAATAATCTTCACTCGAGTGCCTGCGTGGAAAAGTCGCCGGACACCACGATCTTCTTAACATACAGTACATCACACTGAGAAACCACAGAGAGTTGTGTGGAGCGGATAGCCTTAATTAGCTTTGTAGCAAGTCGTTTTGTAATGGCTTGAATATAACGGACGTTTATTACTATCCAATGATTAAGCACTAAAGCTGTAACCAGTAATGTTGTCCATAAAAAAAGACATTTTCCTACCTGAAGTTTCTGGGGCGTTAGGTACCAGCTGGGGATCTGCTGTGGATTGGAGCTGTTTGCCCACGAGTCTGCAACGCCCTGTAAGTGAGACCAAAACAATGTGGACCACGGCTCTAGCTCTCACTTCTCCCGCGGTGTAGTACATGTTAATGTTGTAAGCTGTACCTTAGCTGGGCTGGCAGTGCGTTTCCTCTTGGCAGGACTGGCCTGTGGGTCTGTGTGATTGCTGGCCGACTGGCCTCCCTCCCCCTTACAGGCCTAGAAAGCCCGGCACAGAGGCACAACTTGTGAGGAAACGCTGGACTCACAATAAAAACCAAAAGCTTCTTCCAAGTTCTCCAGTTCAAATAAACTACAACTCACAATGAGCCTGTTTCAAAAAGGAGACAAACAGCTACAAATCCAAACTTTTTTTGCAGAATGATACCAGATGATCAACTGTATACAACAATTACATGCACAACAATTTGCGCATTTAAATATTGCATGCATGATAATACTCTGATTAAGAAAAAGGGTTTGTGTTATATCGCCTTAATGCAAGGGATCAATTAAGGCCATAATCAGAGTACTCATGCTGTGATTACGATGTGGGATAATGCAATATACATTGCATTAGTGGAGGGTTGTTTGGACATGCAGACCACGTTTTTTATGTTTTGGTTTCCCACGGGTGCATTTACACATTCTCAAAACTCGGAGAGGGGTTGCAACATCCATAATGTTTACATTCACATTTACTCAATCACAGCTGGAGCAATTACCGTATATGAGCTAAAAACGTGATTTTATTAAAAGCTACATTTCCGCTACTCCTGTTCCTCTGTTTGATAATTTAGTGCAAATCAAGCAAGTGTTAATGATGGACGTGATGTTATTCGTAGCCAAAAGAAGATGGTGCCAATGGTAAAGATTATAATAGACAAAACTGCATGAAAACAGATCAGACGAGGAAAATAAGAGGACCAAATAAAACTGATGTGTTGGTGGTGGGGGTCAGCCTTCAGATCTAATATACTACGTTTTGCTTCAATTCATACTTCATACTATTTGCCAGTTTCAATCAATTCTAAAAAAGAAAAATTGAGCTACGAGTGTCACAAAATATATATTCACACTACTAAATAGCGTTAAGCATGCATGTTGAGCTCTGCAGTTTGCCAAGTGCATTTGTAACGACTGCAAAAGACGTTAAGCGTTGCTTAATAATTACATGTGACACAGAGAGAAACAATGAAGGTCAACTACACTCTGGTAATTAGATTATTAGAATATGGGCCTTGCTCCAATTCCTTCAGACTGAAATCCCTTTTACCTCTCGGCCCAGAAGTCTACATTGACCACGGATGCTAACCAGGATTTTGGAATCTAGGGATGCTAATTTAGAGGGGTTTTTTTCTGACCGATAGCCGACTCTCATTAACTGATCATTAATCGTTAACTGACATGCATGCAACTGAGTGGCAGTCCACCCTTTTCGTACTACTCTGACAAATTGTCCATGCTGCGTACACAGCAGCGGACTTGTACCACTCGCACAGCCACAATGTCCCGGTAAGTGTCGTGGACAAATGCTGGCTTCATGGACTTTTCTAGAACCACTTGCTTGGTACACTCTGGGCGTAGGGCGGCCGATTTAACCCGCCGGCCCTCATCGATATAGTGGCATTCGTTGCGTAGCTCTCCGCTGTGAGCGCTGTCACGCAGAGTGCCACGAGCAGAAAAAAGGCAGCGCGTGTTTTTTTTGGGGTCCACCGGCCAATTGGCCTCTGACTGTTCCAAGTTTTATCATTGTTTTGTTGGCTGGTGAGTCAAGCAAATCTACCAGCCAGTTGCATATTTTGCCAGCATTTGGGTGGTAGATGGTGCCAATTTTGGACCCTGAACGCAATTGTGCAAAGTAGGCACAATCAAGTTAACTAGGAGTAAAGAAATACATTGTTTAGCTTATTTATTTTTTCAACCGATTGTGTTGTCGGTTTACGGCTAATTGGTTCATCATAGACATCCCAACTTGAAACTATTATTGATAAAACATCTGAAAGTATCAGAGCAAGGCGCTCAGGTTTAAGAGTCCTCATAACTTTATTGTTCAAGTAATTTCCCAGAGGCTGTGGTCTCTTGGATAAAGTGGATCTCACCTGCTGTGCCTGTGCAGTGTTCAAGGCCCCCTGCCTGGACGTGAGCTCAGCAGGAATGGGGAGGCTCCACGCCTCCTCAATACTAGGAAGCATTTTACTCTTATTCTGCAGACTATCTGGCTGTAGGTTACACAACTGAGCCTAGGAGAAATTGTGTAAGACACAAACTTTAGTGCTGGACTTGGGTGTAACAAGAAAGGCACTACAAAGACTGCTGCTTACTTATAGACAGTGTTTGAGGTAAGCGTATACAGAAATAGAGCAGAAATGTTCAATGCCATGAGGGTATGCTTTTACAATTACAAGTGAGAAAAAAAAAATGTGTTTAACACACAAATATGAATCAGTATTCATATCTCAGTGGTCGAAAATCAAAATGACAGAAGCACAATCTGCGATTGCTTTTAAAAGCTGATTGCTTTGGCAATAGAGAGGTGAGGTCCCTCCCCGGTCCAGTGGACCCCATGGAACCTTATTTTGGAAAAAATGTGTCTGAAAGTTAACAAGGAGAGAAACTGTTTTTTGATCCTGTTTGAATTGAGCCATGGATTACACATGTGATAATTGTCAATTTGGAAGATAATTTTGCAAGTGAAGAAAGTCTCAGTTTGTTGTGGCACCACTTAGTTTTGGGTGAAACCGCTCAGTGAGCTGGATCCCTCGTCTCACACAATTTACGTCCCCGTCCTTGCTGCTCAGCTTGTTCGCTAGCTAGCTACCAGCTAGGCCTGCACGATTCGGGGAAAAATACGAATCACGATTTCTTTGCTTAGAACTGAAATGACGATTCTCTGCCACCATTTTTTTGGACCATGACAAAACAAAACAAAACAAATGGGCAGTACCAAACCAAGGTTATTATAGTTTTGAATTTTTCATTTTTATTTTTGTTTTGACTTTTGTTTTCAAATTCAGTTTGGTTTTGATTCGTATTTAAAGTGGGTTTGCTAGTTCAGTTTCGTTTTTGAAAATGCTTAGTTTTAGTTTAGTTTTTATTAGTTTTAGTCTTTTTTGTAGTATGGGTTATTAGACGGGGGATTCGAAAAGGTCAGAAAAAGTATTGTGTAATTACAAATACATTTTTAGAAATATGTATTCACAATGCATTCAACAATAACACCAGTAATAACAGCAGTACAAGCAATGTAAATATGATAACGAGCACAGATATGTAATATGATATATTAGATATGTAAACAGTCAACACAAGACACAGCAGTAAGTGCAGAATGTGTTTAGCCAACAGACTAAAGGAGACACGTCAACAGAGTAAAGGAGACAGACGTCAACAGAGTAAAGGAGACAGACGTCAACAGGCTAAAGGAGACAGACGTCAACAGGCTAAAGGAGACAGACGTCAACAGGCTAAAGGAGACAGACGTCAACAGGCGTCAACAGGCTAAAGGAGACAGACATCAACAGACTAAAGGAGACAGACGTCAACAGACTAAAGGAGACAGACGTCAACAGACTAAAGGAGACAGACGTCAACAGACTAATGAAGACAGACATAAACAGGCTAAAGGAGACAGACGTCAACAGGCTAAAGGAGACAGACGTCAACAGGCTAAAGGAGACAGACGTCAACAGGCTAAAGGAGACAGACGTCAACAGGCTAAAGGAGACAGACATCAACAGACTAAAGGAGACAGACGTCAACAGACTAATGAAGACAGACATAAACAGACTAAAGGAGACAGACGTCAGCAGAATAATGGAGACAGACGTCAACAGACTAAAGGAGACTAAAGGAGACAGACGTCAACAGACTAAAGGAGACAGACGTCAACAGACTAAAGGAGACAGACGTCAACAGACTAAAGGAGACAGACGTCAACAGACTAAAGGAGACAGACGTCAACAGACTAAAGGAGACAGACGTCAACAGACTAAAGGGACAGACGTCAACAGAGTAAAGGAGACAGACGTCAACAGAGTAAAGGAGACAGACGTCAACAGAGTAAAGGAGACAGACGTCAACAGGCTAAAGGAGACAGACGTCAACAGACTAAAGGAGACAGACGTTAACAGACTAAAGGAGACAGACGTCAAGAGACTAAAGGAGACAGACACCAACAGACTAAAGGAGACAGACACCAACAGACTAAAGGAGACAGACATCAAAGGGACTACAGGAGACAGACACCAACAGACTAAAGGAGACAGACGTTAACAGACTAAAGGAGACAGACGTCAACAGAGTAAAGGAGACAGACGTCAACAGACTAAAGGAGACAGACGTTAACAGACTAAAGGAGACAGACGTCAAGAGACTAAAGGAGACAGACACCAACAGACTAAAGGAGACAGACGTTAACAGACTAAAGGAGGGGCACGGACTGTTTGTTATGTTCAGTTTTATATGGAATGTCGGAATATCTGGGTTCCCAGTCGGAAACTATACACGTCTACGGGAAATGTCACGGTCGGAAAGATATTTGCTCTATGAAAGACATTGACAAAGA
>NC_045743.1:20322157-20324590 GCF_008692095.1 Etheostoma spectabile | reverse complement strand
GGACATTTACTCGATAATTTTAACCAAAATGATTTTTTTGGCACATATAGCACATTGCTCATCACCACAAGCCTGTAAACAGAGAGGCTTCAATGAAGAGAAGGGAGAGCTTTGCAGCGCTTGAGAGCGCTTTAAAACCTATTTTAAACCTATATTTAGAATTCACAGAAGAAAGTTGTAGCATTTGTGGTGCATTCATCTTGTAAAATTAAATGTTGAATTCATTTAAAAATTAAATCGAGAACAGGGTGAATCAAGATTGTGATTTTATAACGATTAATTGTGCAGGCCTACTACCAACGTAGCTGTGCTCCATTGATGTTTTTACCCCGCGTCTTTATCAGCAGAGAAGAGAACGAACGATCAAGACGTCCGCAGCTCACGTGAGTCACGCTACATCCAGGTACAAAACACACAGACATCGTAGCATCAGAGAGACGTCGCCCAAGTTTCATGACAACCTGTGACTCCTTGACTTGCTAAATGAGTTTTTAAATTGACAAACATTGTATGTGTAATTTATGGCTCAATTTAAAACGGGACAAAAAAAGGATTTGTTTCTCCCCGATCTCTACCTATTTCACACGTTACACATTGCTTCCAAAATAAAGTCCCCTGGCGGTCCACCGGATAGGGGAGTGACTTTGCCTCTCTATGCCTGGCAATGAACACAGCCCTTCAATGTACACACACACGCACACACACACGCACACACACACGCACACACAACAACATACTGCACAACATTTAACAAAAAAAACAAGGGAGCTGGCTGATTGGTATTCCCAATCTGAATGCCAGAACGCCTACCTGCAGCAGCTTAATGCGTTGCGTGAGTGCAGCAGTGTTGAGGCATGCTTTGCTGCGTGTAGCATTGATGTAGCACTTGATAGCGTCGTGCGGCTGCCCGCAGGATTCGTAGAGGGTGCCCAGGTCCATCCAGGCGGCTGCGTGGCTGTGGTCCAGTTGAACAGCGCAGATGTAGGCCTGCAGTGCATCCATAGGCTGGTTCTGCTGCTGGTAGAGCACCCTGGGGGCAGATACAGGATGAAAGAGAAACGAAAAATACATCTGCAGACAAAGGATAGATATTCCTTTATTTATATGAACTGTGCAAAACAGATGTGTGCTCATTTTAAAAGTGCAATTGTAACTGTATTTTATATTAAATTTAAAAAGAAATGTTTATTTAAACACATCCTTCATCAAAATAACTAAATAAATAGAAAAGAAAACTAAGAAGAGGTATTAGCATCTGAAGTCAAACAAGTGAAATTTTGAATTAGATTACATCCTAGGCTGTTTAAAAATAGCAATTAAATTCTCTTTTTTTATCTCAACTAGTCGTCATCTTCACACCTTTATATAGATTTTTTAACAGATTTAAAATGCATTGCGACGTCCCTTGTTTCTCGCCATCTTCCAGGATTCATCTTTTTGAACCATCCCAAATCTCCAAGGACATAACCCACCCTTCATACATATATCTATAGATGCTTTCTCAATTTTGAGAAATTTTGCCAGGTTATCCACCCGCTGTCTACGTCCTCTGTCCCTCGGCAGCTGCTGAACCTCCCCGTGGCGTTTTGGAGCCACCGACACCCTGAGCTCAAAGCACCCTTGAACAGACAAACTGTTATAAACCAGCTATTTCTCCGTCTCTCTGAAACTTACAGATGATGACAGGAGTCAAGATCCTTGTAATCTTTTCAGTATACTTATACTGTTCAGGACGTGGCCAGGTTGGCTCAGTGGTAGAACGATTTCCTGCACGTCTCCCACCCTTTCTCACTTAACTTTCCAAAACATTAAAAGGCGGAAAATCCCCAAAAATAATCCTTAAAAAAAATGTATAATGTTCAGGGCAAGTTTTTACCCTATGGAGCACCAGGTGTCAGCACTGGCCTCCGACTTATCGATGGACTGGCGGTAAGAGATGAAGGCATCCTGCACCTTCCCAATACTGGAGTAGCACCTGGAGGGGAGAAGACGGACAAAGGAAAAGAAAAAGGAAAGGCATGAGAAATGAGACAAAAGGTTAGTTCAACATCTGCTCACAAGTAAAGCAAATAAACTATAAAATACTTTCATTTCAAAAAATGTCAGTCATCCATCAGGTTTTTATCTACAACCTCTTACACCCAACAACGGGCCCTACCCCATGTCAAGCTACTTTACACAAAAACACTTGCGCCACATTATTGTGCAACAGTTGTCCACAACACACCGGGCTGTTACGGCTACATTATTAAAGCTTGGTCACCTGATTTTGTACGCCCACTCAAGCTCACAGACGCAAATTTGCTGCAGAAATTTTGGCCCCACAAAAGCCACTTTCCGACCGGAGGGATTGTTGCAGGTCTTAGAACATAACGTTCATAGCACCCTTTTCTTCCCGTGTTCCGACTGGACCAATTTGGGGATTATTAAGTT
>NC_045743.1:20308732-20322147 GCF_008692095.1 Etheostoma spectabile | reverse complement strand
CCTCCGACCACAGTTCCTGTAACTCTTTCAGCTCCTGCTTCAGGGCTGGGTCTTTACCCTTTTGACCAAGGTCTACTTTGATTGGTTTATAAGTCACGCCCCCACAGCGTGCCATCTTTAGAAGCCATGACGTCTGTTTTAGATTAACATGGACTTCTTGAATAATTACTTGACTACGTGAATTACGACGAAATGCTGAACTCTGAAAAGTGGACTGATGCGGAGGATCGGATTACGCTGGAGCCTTTGTCTTCTGTTGTTTCTCTGTCGACTACTCCAGTCTTTAAACGTGCTGTTCAAACTCCGTTAAGAGGATCCAGGCGAGGCACAACAGGAACTTTCCGATGGGCTCCTCCACGTTGGTTTGTTGTTGTACTGTGTGAGGCGCTACACTCAAGTGACGACGCTATAAAGACCGTTGCCGTGCTTGCATCACTTCTTTACCCCTCCTACCAGTTCCTCACGCCACTTGGCCCATGCGAATGCAAATGGAAAAACTGGTTTTGGGGAGAGTAGTTAGTACAGGGTAGCCCCAGGATCCACCAACTTAAATTTAAGGCTTTTAAGACCTTTTTAATACCATTTCAAATGAAATTCAATGCCAACTTCGGATCCATTCCGACAGAACTCTGAGCAGAAAATGTCAAATCTGTATAACCATTACTTAAGGAAGATGTTGAATGCAGGACTTGTATCTGACAAGTTATTTGTAACTCTACAACACAGGTTTTTTTTCTACTTTTACGGCAATACACGATCTGAGTAAGTCTTCCCCTCTGTAAATCACAAACAGTAGTGCATGAACACTTGCAGCAGTGTTTAACACTAACAACACCCAGCTCAGTTCAGGGTTCACTTGCAGCTCTGCTACAGTAGCAGATACCCTTTAACGTTAGCTGCCGGTCACATCGTCTCCACACATTGCACTCACAGTGAAGTCCTGATTAAAGGGTAATTCTGTACATCAACACATGGTGAAGGTCCTGGGGGAATAACAGAACGCTGACATAGTTCCACACCAAGATCACACACACACACACGTCGCCTCCAAAATGACCAGCGCCCCTACACCCAACACCTGAACGATAGAGCTATCAGACGCCTCGCCCTCACCATTGTCAGCGACTACGTTTATGTGCACGTTATTTCGGTTTTTGCCCTTATTCCAAAAAGGGCAAAATATTCCGACTAAGCTGTTTACATGGCTAACGAAAGTTAATATTTCACTAATATTCCCAATTACATGCAGCCGTGCTTGAAAACGTCAATGTAGCAATGTGTACGCGTATCCAAAAACCTGTGGATATCCAAGTCTTTGAACATGTTTAAAAGTAGCCGTGTTGCTCCTTCTGATCGGATCCGCAGCCCTGCAAACTGTTGGCTGGTTGGTTTGTGTACAGCAACCATGGCAACGCACAGAGCCGTCTGTAAGCCGTAAAGAGGCCGTAAACTGCAGTAAAAACCCCGTTGGGACGCATATTCCAAATGCGGTGCACTGATGTCCAAAGAATGTCTCTAAAAAAAAAAAAAAATGAATAATACCAGAACATCCCACGTATTTTAATGGGAAAATACTATATTTGGGGAAAAGACCTTATTCGGAATATCCAAACAGAATATGCTGTTTGCATAACCTGTATCAAATTTGGAATATCGTCAAATTCAGAATAATAGTGGAATATTAGTGTGCATGTAAACAATCACCCTCTGTATATCCACACTTTATACTGCTGCCATCTGGCCGCAGTAACAGGACTCTGAGGTGTAGAAGGACTCGCTTTGTCAGAAGTGTTGTTGCTTCTGCCAACAAACCGTCTCGCCGACTTTGTATAGATATGGTCGTAAATGGTTGTTTCTGTGTATGTATACACTTGCCTTTATGTTATCTGTTAATATATTTGTCCGTATATATTATTATGCGTACGAAACGGACTGTGAATGGGACAATAAATATCTATCTGGACAGAGTTTCAACAGCCAGGCCTTGCTCACACGTAAAGCGACAGCACGGACCTCGAGGGGAGTTGTATGTTTGTCCGCTCAGACGCCTGTGTGCGTTCAGCCTGCTTATCAGTCCCCAGGATAAACCCAGTTCCATAGCACAGAAACAAGAGAATTTGGTGAGAGGCGCGATGTGCCTGCATTGGACCAACGTTGATCACGACCAACAAAAAGCTCATGTTGCTGAGATTGTCATCATAGCTCGCTGGCAGATGGCTTCTTGGTTGAACAAACAGTCTAATCTTGAATCAGAAACAGCCCAGGCTCTGGCAGGTTAGAGGCTAGCCCCGCAAAACACACAACCACTCGCACCCCTGTTTGTCTTACCGGCCAAGAAAGTACCAGGACTGGCCAGAGTTTGGGTCTGCTTCTAAAGACTTCTGCAGACACTGAATGGCATAGCTGTCCTTGGTGCCTTTATCCCCCAGCTGCTCCACCGTGTGATGCATCCAGCCTGGAAGAGCAGAGCAAAAGATCAGGGGTGAGACTTCCATCATTCAAACACCTCTAAACAAAAACACCTGGTGGTCCTCTTGCTCCTGAGGTAGCACCGTGGGTACTGAGTAGAAGCTAGTACGTGCAACAGCAGAATTAGAGCAGTGTGGAGTGGAATTATATAAAAACCGGCCCAGTCAAGTACCTGAAGCCAAAGACACAATGTGCAATGAAAACGGGTAAGAACACCATCGGATGTGCAAATGGAATGGACTCGTGCTACATCTACACCACTACGTATTGGTTTAAAAAAACAAATCTCTTTTCCCACGTTTACAGCTCGCATCCACACTACTCCAGTGTCCTGAGCCGGAAACGTTTGCAAACTCTGCTGAGTGTCTTTGCAGTCTGGACGGTCCCAAACGGAGAGCTTTGGAACGACGCACGTCAGTCAGTCTTATCGGTCAGGTAGCTTACAGACCTTTCAGTAACAGTTCCGCCTCGTCCTCGCTACAAGCCGATACATCCCTGCTCTTACTTTTCAACTTTTGCATCCAAGATTTACAGCGTAACGTCAGACAATCTGCTTCCCGTCTACACCAGCACACACATGCCCAGTGTGTGGGAATGGGCGTGTGATATGTGTAGTCTAGTCAGACGTGTTAATACAGATGGAGATCAGTTCTGCTGATGGAGCTAAAACTCCTGTGTGGACGGAGTTAGTATTCTCTCAAAACGCTGCGTAAAAATGAAAAATGAGTGTGGATGAAGCCTCAAAAAACAAAACAAATGGTGCGTCTTTCTTCAGCTCTCTACTAAAGAGGGATGAAAGAGGCAGACAAAGGGGGGGGGGGCAAATACACACAAAATTACACCTGTAGCATGCTTCACACGTCACCATGGCAACATCAGCAGGCTGGACTGGGAATGGTTTTTACGACTGGGTGAGCGGGAGGGACGGGTCTACAGTGGTGGGTGGGGCATGGAAATCTATTTCGCATTTTGCACAGAAAAACGTGTGAAACATCTAACAATGGGGCTGCCACCACACGTTCACAGCTGTGATCTTGAAGCGTGATTAGAGAGAAATCTATATCAGAATAGATATCCTAACACAAATGCCGGGAAATGCATAAATGTTGCTGTTGCAAGGAGACTCTGGAAAAACCTTTTGAGGTGATGTGGAGACAGATGAGCTAAACCCACAGTTAAGGTTGGGCATCGAGAACCGATTCCTAATTGGAATCGTTTGAGAAAAATTACGATTCGCGTGGAATTATTTAATTATTGGAATCGTTTGGAGGATTTCTGTTTCAAATCCGATCATCGCTTCCCAATTTTAAATTTTGGATTCCGTAGCAGGAGGCGCTTGTTGTGTTGCAGCCATGTTGCGCAGTAAGCGGCGCTCTAGTGTGGCTTTATTTTTCGTTGAAAAAGCACGGTAAAACTGCAACCCACCATTGAATCAAAAACAAAATGTTCCGTTTATTTGTGGAATAGGCATGTGACCCGTCTCAACTCCACCCCTCAAAGAACCAGAATTGAGAATCACTAAGAACCGGAATCGAAAGGAAGAATTGGAATCAGAATCGTTAAAATTGACAAACCACGACGTCACCATACTGTTTTTAGTTGCACTGTTTACTTAAAATTATTCCATCATTGACGGATAACATGGACAAAGTTCATTGCATGATTTAATTTATCTTTCCTGCCTACTGATCCAAAACCAAATTCCTAGTGAACAAGTTACACACTATTAAATCTGTCAAACAAAGATCATTACATCATTTCACCTTTGCAATATGGTTTTCCATAACTTAACACTGCAGGAAAGCTTCAATCATTCCAGTGGGACTACAGAGGGAAACTGATGTTTCTGTACATTCATTAGCAAGATACGTTTCTAAATCTAATCCTCACAAACATCATTTTGTGTGCAGTGCCGTGCGTGTCTACACGCGCGCGCGGGGGAAGGGAAGAAGAGGAAACAATGCGAGACACACACACACACACACACACACACACACACACACACACACACACACACACACACACACCACACACCACACCACACACCAACACACACACACACAACACACCACACACACACACCACACACACACACACACACACACACCCACACACCCACACACACACACACACACACACACACACACACACACACACACACACACAACTTTGTAAAACAGGTAGAAAGTAGCAGAAAACTATTGTGTGTGAGATGTGGAAATAAATCTCGTACAAACGTGAAGGCCAAAAAACGCACACCGCGTAATTCAATCCCACCCCATAAAGAGCTGAAGTAACATGCATGATCACTTCATCGCCGTGGAGAGTAGCTCCCCAATACAGAATGCCAAAACGTCACAGCAAATGTCAGACAGTGTAATCTGCTAGATCCCCCGTGTGGAGATGACACTGGTAGCCAATGTTAGCAAAGGGACACTCACCAAGTTGTTGCAGTGTGGTCGCCTTCACCTGTGCAGGAAGATTTTCCGTCTGCAACAGACTTTCATACGCTTCTTTCGCCGCTCTGTGCTTCTTCTGCGGGCACAGGGAGAGGGGGAGGAAGAGAAAGAATGAGACAGGGGTTGTTGAAGCCAGACAGGAGGGTCAGTGTGTTTTTATGGTTCAATCTGGACAGACACAAAGAGTCTTAAGACCTCCTCACACTCGTAATGACTAGCCAGTGAGAGAGAGAGAGAAAGAGAGAGACAGACACACACACACACTTGGGAGAGGGTCAGCGTGGAAGAGGACAGGCCAGACTCAACACGTCTGGCAGGTTTAAGTGTGTGTGTGTTTGTGCGCACTTAGGTGGATGCATGTGTCTGCTGCAGTGCATGTTTTGGGGAAACCTGAGCCGGCTGGTCCGAAGGTGAGCGCACTGTTTGTTTTAACATGACGACCTTTTTGACCCTGGGTCTGAACCCATACGTTGAGGTGTGTGTCTGTTCTCTTATCAGCCAACACACACACAACACACACACACACACACACAACACACACACACACACAACAACACACAACACACACACACACCACACACACACACACACCACCACACCACCCAACAACACACACACAACACACACACACACAACCACACACACAACACACACACACAACACACACACACACACACACACACACACACACCACACACACAGTCTTCCGCCCCCATCTCCAAGACCCTAAAGCTCAAATGTCCGTGTGCGTGGGAGGGTACGCGCGCACGTGCACACAGGTCCTGGACTCTTCCTGTCTGCACACTATAAAAGACACCTCGGGGTAAACACTGACGCATGAGGCACATAAATGAGAGAGGCTCTTAGTGGTCACTTCCTGCTTGGACTAATTACTAAGTCATCAAGCCAGGCCTGGGCCAGACGGCAAACACAAGTCATGTTTCAATCGGATTGTGAAACAAACTTTTAAAATGGTCGCAAAAATGAAAACGTGAATTAGAAGTGTTTCTATCAACTGGTTGAGCGCGATGAAACTAGACTAGGCAAAGCGTAGTTTGGTCACACGTTGCAAGCCGACCTGCTAAATCAAAGAGTTTAGAAGATAAGTTCTTTGGCTAAATGGCGAGATGGAGCATTGTACAAGTTGGCCACCTGTGCAGAACGCAGGGTGGGTGCAGAGATATTTGGTGTCGGCAAGACAACCGCCGCGTATACGCTGTGTACGGCCATTCGGTTGAAGCTGATTTAGCAACAGAGTCTTTATTCCGAAAAACACAATGCTCCGACTAAGGTGATGACATGGCTAATGAAAGGAAATAGTCCACTAACATTTCCATTTACATGTAGCAGTGCAAAATAAAATCTTTTTCAAAGTTTTCCACCGGTGGCGGACTTGTTTGACCGTTTGAACACGGTGTCCACCTTCTTGAAATTGGGATGTCAAAAAACCCATTGATGTCCACGTCTTTCATAATGTTTAAAAAGTAGCCGTGTTTCTTTTTCTTTTCTTTCTGGCCATGCATCTTTACCTAAACATCTATCTAAACATGTCCAAAGAATGCTGCTAAAAACGTAATACTGGCAAATCCCACATGTCTTAATTAGAAAATGATATATTCAGAAAAAGGCTTTATTCAGGATTTTCCAAACGGAACGCACCTTTTAAATGACCTGAATCAGATTTAAAACAGTCATATTCCGAATAGTGGAATATTAGGGTGCATGCAACATACTCAGTGATATGACTGAATATCTGTGTGACTCCTGATCAATTCACTCATCATAAGTAAAGGCTGACTGAAATAAAGACTCAGGTAAAGAGTTCAGACCTAGTCTGGCTGTCACCAGACCAGACCCAGCTCAATAGATTTGATTGAGCATTGGTCTGGGGCAGGCCCGGCCCTAAACAATTTGGTGCCCTAGGCAAGATTTTAGGTGGCGCCCCCTTGCATCACTGTACAGTTAACTGATGTTAAAACTAACAGATAGCGCTCGCTATTTATTGATTAGCCAACTATGTCATGCTAACGGCTAATGCTATTATCGATCATTGTTCTGCAACAGCAAAATAATATCATTATCATCATCACCTTTACTGTAACATTACCTCTGTCTTTGTCACGTTTTTCCTCCTCTACTTTTCTTTTTTTCCTCCCCTGGGCACCAGACAGTTTAGGACGCTTTGACATTATGAGATTTAGATGCAGGTAAAAGAAGTCGGGCTTGTTTTTTTAATTAAGGTGACGTTATAGTAAGGTGACCAGATTTCTCAGACAAAATCCGGGGACATTTTCAGCTCAGAAGCGTATTTACCTCCAAAACAAGTAATGTTTTTATTTTTGTAAAACTTAAAACGGGAACACTAGACCTAGAGCTGTTCTCATTAGGGGCTGAGCCCCCCCAAGGTATCATCCTAGACCCACCCCTGCTGCTAGTTCCTACTCCACTCCACTACACCTCAAGATAGAAAGTCCTAATATTTCAAGATAAAAAGGCCCGAATATTTCAAGATAAAAAGTCCTAATATTTCAAGATAAAAAGTCCTAATATTTCAAGCTAGAAAGTCCTTATATTTCAAGATAAAAAATCCATCCTTATACTTCAAGATAAAAAGTCCTAATATTTCAAGATAGAAAGTCTTAATATTTCAAAATATAAAGTCCTAATAGTCCTAATATTTTAAGATAGAAAGTCCTAATATTTCAAGATAGAAAGTCTCAATATTTCATAATGTTGTAATGTTTACTGAACTACATTTATCTGACAGCTTTTGCTTTATTGCTCAAGGCTTGTTTCTGCAACAGCTCATAGAGAATCAGATACAACAAAAACTACTGAGGACATATTTTCCTTTGACATTGATGCAGTATAAACGAGATCGCTGCAATGGAAGTTAATAGGATAATTGTCCAGCTTGTATTTACGTTCATAAAAGTGCTCGTTTAGCTGCTAACAGACTCAGATTAGAATAGAATATTCTAAGTGTCTGACAACATCATGGAAAGGATTTCTAAGGAGGTTGACCTTTCTGTTAAAGATTAAGATCCTTTTTAAAACATAAAAGTCCGCGAAATTGCGTTCGCTAAACCCACCAGACTCCATGTAAATAATCAGTGATTTTTAACATCGTAAAACAGGGCTTCTAAAACATCTCTGAGCACCGCTGGCTCTGGCGGTCTGGAGCCTGTGTTGGGTGTCGATTATCGGCTACGTTTTTTCTTTCATTCCAATTTCGGGTCTGTCAGTCACAGTGAAAACCGGGGACATTTCCGGGGAAAGATCCAGCCGGGGACAGGTAGCCAAAATAAGGGACTGTCCCCGGAAACCGGGGACGTCTGGTCACCCTACGTTACAGGTACAGCACAGGCCGGGCGTCCCCTGGTGGTTTGCGCCCTTAGCATTTGCCTATACTGCCTAAGCCACAGGCCGGCCCTGGTCTGGGGAGTCCGCTCTGTATTGTCTCTGCACACAAGGCGTGAACACCGGGGAATAGTTCAAATGTCTCCGTACCACAGTCTAGACTGTACATTACGCGGTCTGCGCTCTGTACGCAATTGGAAAGTCCTTCAACCAATCAGACCAACAATCCGGGTGACACGGACGCGACGGCGGCCTCAACGGGTTTGCTGCGCTTCGGCGGCCGCCGCTATGTTGAATGTAAACAAGAAACCGCATGGACGCTTCTCTATCTTCATCGTGGTAACCCCGCCAATAGTGCGCCAGGTAGATGGGCCAGGGCCAAATCACATCGCCGGCAGAGTGGGCGGGGTTCACACAGTCTAGCTCTGACCATAATTTTGAGTTACATGCTGCTACTGCTGATGTTGCAGCAGACGGACACTTTGCTGCATATCACATTTTCACATACTGTGTACAGAAGTGATGGGGAAGACTGTCTGCTGTGTGAGGCATCCTTTCATTAGGGCCACTTTGGACTGCATTATTCCCTTCAAATCAGGGTCACACCCATGGGAATGGGAGGCTTTGTTTGAAAAGTAGAGATAGAAGACATGGTCAAAATCTTCCATCCACATATACTGTAGGTCATTTCGTATCCCGGAGACAGTTACTTTAAAATAAAAATCAAGACATTTAAGAAATATATATATATTTTTTTAAATTATTTTTATACATTGAATCTTTCTAGAGACAATCGCGACGCATCCAAGAATTCATTTTTGTAGCACAAAAATCTCACGGGCGTCTTTCGCAATATCTTAAATCACATTCAACTGAGCGGTAATGTGACGTGTGAAGTAAAAACAAAACCGAAATCTTCAAATGATATTAAGATTTCCTGAGATATCTGAACTTGAGATGCTATTTGATGATATTTGATCCTTGAGATGCTTTAAAGATAGTATTTTCATAGATTTATTAACTGTTTTTGTGTAAAGCACTTTGAATTGCCCTGTTGCTGAAACGTGCTATACAAATAAAGCTGCCTTGCCTAGGAAGGACCTAACATTCAAAAGGTATTATAGCTAAACTGATTTTTTTTTAAGCCTGGTCAGACTCAGAGAGCAGAAATGGAATCAAGACATTCAAGAGAAAATGGGATCAATGAGTCTTTTAACCTCCAGAGCCGTCTCTACACCAGCTTCTACAGCAACGCGTGTTGTAACATCAAACCGCACTACATTTTAAAACAGAAACGGTGATTGATTGCTTACCTGGATCTCATACAAATGAGCAATGTGGAACTGAACTGTGGGAAAAAGCAGAGAAAACAGGAATAAGGATGTAATTTAGGTCGATCAATCTCTCAATTATGTTCTTGATTAATCAATTGAAAAACTAAAAAGTGGAGATATCCAGTTGTAAAACTAGAATATTGACATTTGACAAGTTGGAATCAGCGATTTTTCATTCAAAACAAATTACTCAAACCAATTAATTGAATTAAAGCTTTCCAGCTCTAGTTTAATTTGTCATAATCTGGGATATAACAGTGGCCCCATGGACCTCAGTGGGCACAGATTGCAAACAATATGAAGCCCAGATGGGAGGGGGGAGTCCGACAGTTTCCCCAGAGACTATGTGTAATCTGAAATCACAGCGTGTATGTGCAATGTGCTCACAAGCACTTCCAGTTCTCTCAATGTGCTGTCTCCTTGGCAACCCCGGTCTTGGGCAGAGTCAGCGGGGAAACGTTCGAGAGGGGAAAATGGCTCAGTAGAAATATTCCTGTGCCGTTTTCAATGTGTGCCGTCTACCGCTGACAAGCTGGTACATCAAATCTAATATTGAATCGCACCGCAGTGTAAGGCTGGTTTCCATGGTGATTATAGTGACAGTACTTACTTTCAGCTTTGGACAAAGTGCAGAGATTAGAGTCGATCAAAGCCAGCTGAAAATGCTGCAGAGAAGGGGGGGAAAAAAGGCATTTATTATGAACAGAAATACCTAAAAAACTGTCTGTATGTGCATGTTGCTAAAGTGATAGCAGGGTAAGACAACAACATCACCTAATCCCTACTGGTAATGATTGGCATTAACGTTAAGCACTGTAAACCTTGAAGCTTGTGGGAGAAATTCACATTTGCTTCCATCTAATCTTCTTTACTAAAAGATAGGGTGGGTTTGCAAAAAAAAAAAAAAGAAAGATAGGATTTTCCAATTCAAATCGATCTTAATTTGAATGATCCATATTGATTCAAAGAATCCTGATTAATCTTGTAGGAGGTTCCTTTTTAAAGCTACAGTGACAATATTAGTATCATATTAAAGTAGACAATGTAAGGAATCCATGTTATAATAAATAACATGGATAAATAAATAGTTAAGTTTTGGTTAAAGTATATTGTCACTATATCACACCCTCTGCACTAACAAAAGCACTTTTTGTAACTGCTTTGAGGTGATTTCTTAACATTAATACTTTTAATAATGCACAGGATTAGAGGGTTCCTTGTCCAATTTACAGCCATACTTCTAAAAAGCCCTTTCATAGCCAAGCAAAACTGGTATGGTAACCAAACTATCCCTCATCAAATCCATGTTGAATCGATTGAAATCAGAAATCAAATCAGGACGTTGCGAATCAAAATAAAATCAATTCGGGAACTCAGTGGTGATACCCAGCCCTAGTGGAAAATCCACGGCACACTAGGAACGCAACACGTGAGGCCACCGATAGCCGGATGGGGCTGAACACGGGACATTTACACGTCTGTGGCTCACTCCTCTTGCTCCAATCACCCCTCCCTCCTCAAGTCCAATCAGACGCCACTGTGCTCAAATTGAGAAACTGATATCCAGCGGTCATAATGGCATCCTATCCCTTCATGTGAACTAAAGACAGTTGCCGGGTAAGACAGATGTCTGCAGAGGCTTAGCCTGGCTGCCAAGGCGTGGCACGCTCCTAGCCACTATCTCGATCCAGGGTCACTGAGCATACAGTGGCTTGCATAAGTTTACACACCCATGCTTAAGTTGATTAAAAAGAGGAATAATAAAAAAAAAAATTGTAATGCCTTTATTCAAAACAATTAGGGAAATCCAACCTTTTAAGGACACCAATTTTCTTTGTCAATGAATACCTTCACCATACCTAGAGATTGGCATGGTGTTATTTCAGTTAACATAATAGCGGCTTTGATTTGCATTGAGAGAGACGATCTTATGGAAAGTTCCCCATGCCGATCTCTATGTATGGTGAAGAGTATGTGATGATGTGTAGGGGAATATTTTAATTCCAAAGGCCAAGGGAACTTTATAAGGATGCATAGTATCCTGGATCCATGAAATAACTGGCCTTTAATAATAAAAATCTGCCTGCTTCAATAGGAATTTAACATAGGGATGTGTATATGTCTGCCAATACAATACAATACATTATTCAGTCACAAAGAAAATCAGGTTGGATTTTCCTATTTTTTTTAATTAAGGCATTAAGAAACATTTTCGAAAGATGTTTTTTTATTCCTCTATTTAAAATCAACTTTAGCATGGGTGTGTAAACTTATGCAAGCTACGGTATCAACCCTTGAGTACTTCACACAGCTACAGACACAACCCTTTGGGGCTTCTCTTCTGGCCGTCTGACTCCCTGAGGGCTGCCACTCAACTCTAGAACTTCCCTCTGAGCCTGTGCCTGTGTTTACATGGTTGCAGTGGTTTAAAATGTATACTAGCGTCAACGTCTACTGGTGTATTTTGCATGTTAAAAAGAAAAAGGTTTTTTGGAAAGCCAAGAGAAGGGCATTATATACCTCAGTTATGTTTTATGTGCCACTAACTTTAAAAATAAGCATTTATGCACTGTGTCACTTTACTGCCATGTGTCTTTTTTCCCTTTGGAAATTGATCTTTGGCAGGATATAATGCCTTGCACCACAACGGAGACAAAGCAAGTGGTGTGCATGTGTTGCTTGCTATGATATAACATAACATTCAGATACGCCATATAAAAGCTGAGGACCCCAGGATCAACAACATTTCCATTGGTAAACAAATGAACGATAAAAAAGGAAACAGACAAGGATAATGTTTGGTAGGACTAGAATGTGTGACCGTAGGTTTCACTAGGTATCAAAAAACAGGTCCAGAGCAGATTTAGACACTGCTACCAGCAGCTGAAAGGCACCTGAGTGGCTAGTGTGCATACAATGCTACAATTCCCAGCTTAGTGCCATATCCGGTTAATCTGTAAAGGGAGCACTGAAAGCACCCATAGGTGGCTTCAAGGTGACAGGTTATGTTGAGCTTACTCTATAAAAAGCTGCACCGTGAACGAATGCAGTCACACGCGACCCAATGCTTTTAAAAAGAGACACCGGCAGTTTCTCTTATCTGGGTCAGTTAAAAAAAGCTCACAGCTCTTGAACATTAGCACCTCCTGGAACCAGGAACTGCACACAAGCATCTGGCATATGGTTAGTGAACAGACTGTTTGACTGGTGCAGCTACTCCACCGGTCAACTGTGGTGGATTTCTTAGGAGGAATTTGCGCTGGAACCATAGAAAAATACACACTTGACCCACTTACACTTCCAAACACAAAGAGACAACTTGATTAGAATAAACTCCTTTTAACGCAGAGCTATGAGCCACAAAACATCCAGACGTGCTCATCACAGCCAGATGCCAAACTGTCAGAGACCACACACACACACACACACACACACACACACACACACGTTACCTAGATTGCTGGCACATCACTCTCCTCCTGGAACCCCATTGCATCCCCTTGCAGATCTCTCCCTCCGTCTCTGCTATCCTTCCCTTTCACACTTGCTCTGCCACCAGGCAGATAATACAGCAGGATTGTAAGCTTGGTATTCCACCTCCCTCCCAATGTCTCGCCTTCCTCCCTCTCTCTTTCTGCTATCTTTCTCTCTCTCTCTCTCTCTCTCTCTCTCTCTCCCCCCCATCCTGGTGTCACTGATTACTATTCAGCAGGCGGCTGCAGTGGAGAGTGCAGAGAGATGACACACAATACCTCAAAGCTGGAACAGGCAGTGTGTCTGGCTCCCCCCCCCC
>NC_045743.1:20291949-20308722 GCF_008692095.1 Etheostoma spectabile | reverse complement strand
CTTCTCACCTCCTTTCTCAGCTCAAAGCTCTTCTCTATGGCTACACGGCAGCAAACTCATCACTTCTTTACCCATAGACAGCGCACAAAACACACTCTTGCAATCTTATTTCCTTTTCTCTCATTGGCTAAATTTGTAGCCACTGATGGAATGTGATTATCGTGGGTAAAGCAGAGAAGTTAGGTGTGATTATAGGGCTGGGCAATAAATGGATATTATATTTACATTACAATATCGATGCAATATCGACATTTTGTCTTTGGTCAAAACTATTGCGATTTTTGATTTTTTTCCCCATATCGACCAGCTGTATGTGATCATATGTAAAACTGCAGTTGCAGGCTCCTAATGAGGTCACAAGGTATCCTCAAAAAACTGCAGCCGTCTGTCCATCGCTTGCAGCCAACTATTATTTTTGTTATCGATTTAATCTGTCGATCATTTTCTCAATTGATTGATTAGTTGTTTGGTCTCTGAAAAGATGGAAAATTGTGGATCACTGTTTCCACAAAACCCAAGATGACCTCGTCAGACGTCTTGTTTGGTCCACAACTCAAAAGGCATAAGTTTAATGTTCCAACATGTTCTAACAGTTTAGAACATGTTCACATTTAAGACGCTGGAATCACATTAAAAAATTACCTCTACCAATTATCCGAATAAAATAGTTAAATAGCGACCATCTAAAAGTTGACAACTAACCAATTAGTCGATTCATTTTTGCAGCTCTACTTGCTCCCTCTTTAGCTCTTCCTCTATCTGAAGTGCACCGAGGGAAAGGGGGATGAAAGAAGAGAAGAGGAAGCATCGTGAAACATGCATCCTTCATAAAATCCTGTCTCTTTATTCCATTCATTGGGACACTCATCTTCTACAGCGAAGTGTCTATTCTAACAAATTTCCTGTTTTCCTCTTTCCAATTCCCTTCTCTCATTTCTCCCTCTGCTACCTTTATTCAATCTCTGCTCCTGTAAGCGTGCACCCACCCCTCCCTGTGGATAACTGGGGCAGTCATGTGTGCTGATTCTGCCTGTCTGTGTGTGTGTGTGTTGATTCTGCCTCTGAGTGTGTGTGTGTGTGTGCCGATTTTGCCTTTGTGCTTGTGTGTATGTGTTGTGTCTGTGCCGATTGTGTGTGTGTTAATGAAATGAGCCAGGACTCAGAGGGAGGACTACATCCAAGACAGAGTGAGGACGTGCAGCACGTGCAGCCCCTTTCAGCTCAATACTGGACCCACACACACCCACACACTACACACTCTTTGAATTTCAAATATTACAAACACTTGCAATCCACTGTAATAGCTTTGCAATAAATACTACCTTTGAGAATCTTAATGTTCAGCTTGCCTGTTGTCAAACTGTGTCAGAGGTGCCGATTCAATTGCAAATATTAGATTTTAATATTATAAGTCACTTAATCAGAAAAGGGGTAATCCCATTTACCACACAGCCTCGAACGTTAAAAACGCAAAACAATGCTCTGCCAGGCTCAACATTATGCATTTAAAAGCTGGAATAAAACTAGGGCTGCACACTATATCGTCTTTCTATCGTCTTTGTGATATCAACTTTCGAAAACTGCGCTTAATATATAATGCAACAAATGGTTTTTTAGTGGTGTCCTTTTTATTCAGTTCAATTTGTTCAAAATAAGAAAGTTGGGAATGATTTCCTTTCGTCCATCTATAAATGGCAGGTCTATCTGCGTGTTATGCGCATATCTCTCGAATTGGTAGTCTTCAGGATTTCAAACCTGACAGGTGTCTTGCTATGGGAGCAATAGAGCCCGACAGATATATATAATATTAGGCATTTCCCAATCTATCGGTATCGGCATTGATAATGGTCGATTACATGAATATTAAAAAAATAAAAAAAGACGGTCAACCATGTTATGAGTGTTGCCGTTTCATTGTCTGTCCACCAGAGGACGCTCTACAGCGTTTCTGTAAGATATTGTTAAATATATATTGGTAAAAGAAGCACACATGGGCTTTTGCCGCTCTCGCTGCTGGCCACGCCCCCTCTCACACGGCACGCTGAGCACAGCGCAAGACCAGAGACAGAAGGTCGAGGAAAGCAGCGGAGCCTTGGCAGTTACCATGTGACATACACCTCAGACCCACAAAATTGTGCAAAGTAGCACTACTATGAACTGTCTCGGACTTTGAATAAACAAACGACAATTCCCAAATTTAACCCTCATGTTGTCCTCGTTTTCCTAGATCGATGTTCTTTTTAACGTCCGCACAACGCTCTTTGGGGTGATTTTGATGAGTCTTATTCAATTTTATAGCATTTGTCTTTACAAGCTGCATTACAGTAAAGTGATCTGAACTTAGACTGTTCTAGCTGTTCTATTACACTAAGTTATTAAACCATTTCTGGAGAATATTTATCAAAAATCTCACAGCGTAAATAACATTTTGTTAAAGCACCAATAGTCAACCATACAATATTGGAGGTACTTGGTCAAGAATATCGTGATATTTGATTTTCTCTATATCGCCCAGCCCTATTTGGTGGGAAACGCTTTACAACAGCGTCCTGCGTGAGTTCTGCATGTGGCATATATCCAGCAATCATGTAGCGTTCCAGAAGCTACATGATTGCTGGATAAACCAAACTTACATGTCTTCACTTTCCTGGAGCACGACAGATAGCTGAAAGGAACATAGGGACTATTGTGTGGATTAAGGTTGGCGGGGAAAAAAAAAAGGCGCTACGCTTCTCCGTGTCTATTTTTTGGAGGTGGTCGATTGAACGGGCCGGGCGGGTAGCCCACTGCCATGAGGCCAATGTCTGGTTACTCCACATTTTCATGGTTATATTTTGTGATTACGTTCTGAATCTGTCAACGTTAAATCAGTAAGTTAGTACTTTTTGAGTAGTAGTGGTATACAGGGGAGCTGCATATGAAGTGGGTTGGGGTCCTTCTGTAAGTCATTTTAGGGTACAATTGAACCCCGAAAGCAACACCACCACCACGGGCCAAGCGATTGGCCCGTTCCAAACACGCTCATTTTCAGTTGGTTTTACATGAAACAAGCACTTTGTTGTATTTTAGCAGACTACCAATTTCGGCAGAGATGACTTCACTATTCTGTCCATTTATAATGTAAATAATGTCGTTATCGTGATATTCAACAACCTCTTTGCATATTTTCCTAATATCTTGCATCCGTAGTCAAATGTGGTGATTCAATTGTGAATATTAAATAATAATGACATATTTCTCTAAATCACAAATAGGATAGTTCCATTCCTCATACAGCTTTGAAGTTGGAACGCAAACCAATGCCCTGCAAGGTTCAACATTGTGCATTTAAATGTGTGTTTTTTTTTTGTTTTTTTAAAACCTGTGACAGAATGTCTGCAGTAGGACAAAGCCCAGGATCAGATAGCAGCCTTGTCCCTAAAAAGGAACCAGGACTCTCAGACAACAATAGATCCATAGGCTCTGTTCAGAAAGCCCTTCGTTACTGCCGGGAAGCCAATGGTGCACAGGTGTCGGCAGATAGTAGACGGGTTTAGCTCAGACAGACGGGGGGGGGATCACATGGCTCGCCAGCCTTTGTTAATCTAAGGACTAAGGAGGTCAAGTCTGTTTCAGCAGGAAGGAGGCTCCTATGACTACGCATCGGGTGTACAATACAGACCGGACTAGATGGAACTTGAGTCCACGGTGCAGGCTTCAATGTTAAGGTTATTTTTTTAATATATTTCAAGAAAATTAGAATAATGACACAAAAATGATCATTACCTCCAAAATCGTGGAGCATTTCCAGGGTTTTCCCCTGCCATTACAAGGTTTTGGTGCTGCACCCGAGTTGTTTTTGGAAAGCTGAATGAATGCAGATAAAACCCTTTTCTCAGATCTAATGATAGTAGTTGTACTTCTTTAGCTTCACGTATTATCTTTGAGCTTATTGACTGTTATTTATTGATGATCTGCCTTAGCTTTTTCCAACGTTTTAGACACAGCTATAAGTGGAATTGTTGGGTGTTTGTAAATTATAGAATGTGGTCTAGACCTACTCTATCTGTAAAGTGTCATGAGATAACTCGTTATGAATTTATACTATAAATAAAAATTGAATAGATATGGAGATAATAATGGTCCAAAATGGTGAAGCTGGATGAATGCAACTAAAAGCCTTTTCACAGATCTCATGATTGTAGTTGGACTTTTTCAGCTTTAAGTTTTATCTTTGAGATTTTTGAGTGTTTGTTATGTCTGATCTGCTTTAGCTTTTCCAACAATTTAGATACAGATATGGTGACAACGGGCCAAAATGATGTGAAAAAGAGACTCAAAACTACCACAAATGGGACACAAACTGAATACTAATGGAGTTTTTCCACTACATGGTACTTTCTTGTCTCGCCCTAACTCTACTCCCTTCAGTCTTAGTCAAGGTTCCTGCTATGACGACCAACTATGCTCGCCTCACGCATGACGCAGTATTCATTTAAAAATGGAAAATGGAGGACGGGGCTGAGTTGAGCAGGTACCATGTAATGGAAAAACCCTGTAAGAGACACCAAATGAGCACAGACACCCCAAAGAAAACAGAAATTACCAAAAAGACTCCACACAGCTACAAAAGAGACACAAACCCTATAAAGAGACACAAAATGTACGGGGAAACTGCATCTTTGTTTTATTGAAACTTAACATTTTCTTGAGGAATGATGCCTAAACCCTCCGACAAATACGCACACTTAAGTCTTCCCTAAACCTTGAATCATATCGCAATGACAATATCAGTCAAAATAATCACAATTGGATAATGTTTAGTCATATTGTGCTGCCATATGACTATTATACAATATGAGAATATTACCAGCCATTTTAGAATTACCTTTAGGCTTGACTCGTAGTCTGTGTTGGCTTTAAACATGAGTCCCAGTCTCAGGTGAATCTCTTTACTTCTCAAAAAGCCGGGGTCGATGTAAAGCACCTCCTGGAACGCCTTGATTGCCCTGGAAAAAAAACACAGAAAGAGGAGGTTTAGTAAAAACTTTGAAATGTGGACAAATATTTATATAGACAAACACGAATGCCGAGACTGAAAATAACCTGACTTCTTAAACCCAGTTCAGAGCAAAGATTCTCAAAACCGTTTTAGAACATCACAGAGAAAAGTTGCAGCGGTCTGAACCGGTCCGTCTCAGCTCGACTCAAACCAGCTGATGGTGTTGTTGTGACTCAGCTGGTCCAGTCTCCAGAGGCTGGTTTTAGGACGTTATAGACGTCTCCTGTTACTCCAGCCAGTAGAGAAGTCAGCTGGTCCAGTCTCCAGAGGCTGGTGTCACTCCCCCATGTAAATTGAATGCAGATTTGAGTCGAGCATGTGTCACTTTGCGACAAGTAGCCTACAAGATGCTAACGAGAGACTTCTGTAATGTCAGTACAGTAAAAATGGACCTGCTGAACAAAGTTGGTTCAATGCTGGCTAAAAGTTAGCATCAAACACAAGGCTGTCATTTGAATGCCGTTTTAAGCTCCAAATACACGCACCTACAGTACAGGCCAAACCACTTTCTCATTCAATGTGCTTCCTTTACTTTCATGACTATTGACATTGTAGATTATCACTGAAGGCATCAAAACTATGAATGAACACATGTGGAATTATGTACCTAACAAAACCGTGTGAAATAACTGATATAACATGTCTTCTATTCTAGTTTCGTCATCTTGGCCTTTGGGAAACACTGACATTTTATAGACCAAACAACTAATCCATTAATCCAGAAAGTAAATCCGTTTAACAGATCAACTGTTTATCAAAAATAATTATTAGCTGCGCCCTAGTCTCACTTTGCTAGACCCTTCTCCAAAGCACGCTGGAGGAGGGTCTGGCTAGCTCACAGTAGTCGGGGATGGGAGGAAAACATGCTCTGGTTTAATGCTATTTTTTAAACCAATCAAAATCGGCATGGGCAGCGCTACGCTCCGCACAAGGCCACTGCAAAATAGTTGTGATCAGATTGGACAGATAGTCTAGCTAGCTGTCTGGATTTACCCTGCAGAGATCCCCTTAGCACCCAAAGGGTAACCATAGTCCCCCCCTCTTATTGGACAGATAGTCTAGCTAGCTGTCTGGATTTACCCTGCAGAGATCTGAGGACCAGTTAACCATAGTCCTCTTATTGGACAGATAGTCTAGCTAGCTGCTGGATTTACCCTGCAGAGACCTGAGGACCAGTAACCATAGTCCTCAGATTGGACAGATAGTCTAGCTAGCTGCTGGATTTACCCTGCAGAGACTGAGGACCAGGTACCATAGTCCTCAATTGGACAGATAGTCTAGCTAGCTGTCTGGATTTTACCCTGCAGAGATCTGAGGACCAGGTAACCATAGTCCTCAGATTGGACAGATAGTCTAGCTAGCTGTCTGGATTACCCTGCAGAGATCTGGACCAGTAACATAGTCCTCAGATTGGACAGATAGTCTAGCTAGCTGTCTGGATTTACCCTGCAGAGATCTGAGGACCAGTAACCATAGTCCTCAGATTGGACAGATTAGCTAGCTAGCTGTCGGATTTACCTGCAGAGATCTGAGGACCAGGTAAACCATAGTCCTCATGAAACCACCGAGGTTGGAACGCCAAAACAGTACACTGGTAAACTGCTGGATTTAACATAAATTAGCTACAGCTGACTAAGTGTCTAGGTGACAGGTATCATTGGCAGCAAAATCAAGTCACCAGATAATTCTTTCACTTTGTTAAGTAATAGTTAACGATGTGTGTTTAGTCGCCCGGTGACTTTTGTCCCATCTGCTGAAGAAAAGCTTGACTTTGACATTTCAGCAAAAGACTGAATATGTCATTTATTGGTTAAAATACAAAATCCAGAGTCTGCAGAGTTCACCTGGTCCACAAACTCAAGGCTGACTTCACAGAAGTGTAGCGCTGGGTGTCGTGTTAGCAATAAACTTGTCTCTTAACAATGTTGAAACAAACTGGTCTACAGAGACGAGAGCAGATTAATACAAAACACACACCGAGTTTCCAATTGAACCCACTCACTGTGTAGCTATGACAACATGGCAATTGCATGTCAGCAGAAGCCTTTCTCCTGTATGAAGCGGCAAGGCAACCCACACACACACCACAAGAGAAAGAGAGAGAAGAGAGAGAAGAGAGAGAGAGAAGAGAAGAGAGAGAGGAGAGGAGAAGAGAGAGAGAGGAGAGAGGAGAGAGAGAGAGAGAGAGAGAGAGAGAGAGAGAGAGAGAGAGAGAGAGAGAGGAGAGAGAGAAGAGAGGAGAGAGAGAGAGAAGAGAGAGAGAGAGAGAGAGAGAGAGAGAGAGAGAGAGAGAGAGAGAGAGAGATAGAGAGAGAGAGAGAGGTAGAGAGAGAGAGAGAGAGAGAGAGAGAGAGAGAGAGAGAGAGAGAGCTCATTGCCCCCCCATTTCCTCCTCCCAGTCTCCATGTGCCTCCTCCTCATTCATCTGGTCCCTCCCTCCCTCCCGTGCTCTCAGGCAGAATCCAAAGTGATTGCTTGGAAAGCACAGCTCTTCTACAGAATAGGTTGTGACACACAGCGTAAGGCAGACTCTAGCCAAGAGATAAGCAAAAGAACTACGCTCTCCTTTAGAAAAGGAGATCTGACAGCAGAACCACTGCACATTTTTTTCAAAATAGTTCAAGCAGATAACACAATTGGGCTCCATTATAGGGGCGCCATTTGGTGTACTATATGAAAACCTATGGCACAAAATGTTCAAACTTGTTGATCTGACATTTTTTGCGTGTTATTTCTAAGCTAATCTTTTGTTGTTGCAAAGCTTGGTACGGATGGATTACCATGGAACAGACTTTGGAACAAAATGTTTAATACTATCTAGGGATGTTATATATTTTTTTTTTCCTGACCGACCATCGTTAATTGATCATTAACCGTTAACTGACAGTCAGACAACTAGAGGTGGGAATCACCAGACGCCTCCCGATACGATATCAACACGATACTTATGCAACGATACGATATTAAAACTTCAAACATATTGCAAAATTCTGCAATATATATTGCAATTTATAACCTTTTTCCAACTTCTAATTTTTCCCAATTTCAAATTCAAAAGATATCCCCAAAAGGATTTTAGGACTTTGTTTTATCTAAAAAGGAGGTATTTGTTTTGTGGCAATTGTTTGTTCATCTCACTTCAATTTTATTGTTGCAAAATGGGATTGTCAAGCAGACAAACTGACCAAAACATATATAATAAAAGATCGATACTTGGCGTCTGTGTATCATACAATACAGTATTGCCACTGAAAATATTGCGATACTATGCTGTACCGATTTTTTCCCCCCACCCCTACAGGCAATGGAGTCCTGGTTCATCCATGCAGGACGCTCGGATGTACTTTCCACGTTCAGCATCCAACAACTGCAGACTTTAACCAGTGCATGCAGCCACTCTCCTGAAATTACTTGCGCGACTGGTAGATGTCCTTAGGTCTCTGCGGGGCACATGGCCGAGCATGTCTACAGTTTGTCACCGGTTTATCTGCCTGGCATACCATGCGTAGGCGGCCAATACAACCCGCCAGTCCCTGTCGATATAGTGGCATGTGTCACGTAGCAGAGAGTTACGAACTTAGCAGGAAAAAGGCAACTTGCTCGAACAAAGTTGGCACTAGCAAGCTAAGCTGCATTTAGGAAATAGATTGCATAGCCTATTTTCCTTTTACAATGCAAAAAGCATTTCATGACTTTTGTCAATAAGTTTTTAACTGTTTAAAAACAAATTCCCTTGTTCCCCAATGCTATCACAAGTTCGTACGGACAGGTTGGATAGTTGGGCCAGTGTTTCTCCGGGTGAGCACCACTCCAGCATTTGACAGCTCAGCATTCCTCTGGGCCTTGGCCTCGGGGTGATGTAATTGCTCCTCGAAAAAACCCAACATGACACCCTCCCTTCCCCCAATGACACATTCCCCAGGCCTCAGAGATAGAGACATACAAGCTTGCCAGGAAAACACTACCGGCTTTTAAAGTCATGGGTGAGGTAAAAGGGGCAATATCGGGCAAAACAGACGAGAAAGGTCACCACAAACTGGTACAGGTATCGGATAGAGAGGCTCGGTTCAGAACATGTTTAAACTGCTAGCTCGTTACACCTGCCACTGAAAGAGCAGACAGCTTTACTGAAAAATAAAATGGTTTGTGTTGCCTAAAAATGAGCGCACTGGATCCAATCCCCAGCTGAAAAATAGAGTTCAAGCTACAGTTTCCAAATGTGCAACTGTCGGATCCAATCCATGTGAGGCAAACTCAAAAACACAAAATGTTAAGTAGTAATTAAATACAATATTCAGCCCTGGTGTGACAATTCAACAAGTCAGAAATCTGCTGGATATTAGGGACGTTACTTTGAGCGTCTGGCTGTGTCGAGGTGGAGGACTGAAATGTTGGCACCGCACTTTTTACGAGTGTGACGTAATGGAAGAAACTGGTGAAGATCACCGAGCCTCTTGGAGCTATTAGTGGTGCGAGAAAAAAAAAAGCTGTTGGTGATTCTGTCAGAGGCAGAGATGCTCCGCTACCTTTGGGACAGAGAGAGAAGGGGCTCGTTGCACACCACGTAGTCCCAGATTGGCCTCGGCATCTGTACGAGTAACGTTAGGCAGCCCGATCCCCTCGAGAAACGGAGCCACAGTGGGTAAAAGGGCCCACCTGGGTCTCTTTTCAGGATGCACAGACACCCAGCGCTAAAAATGCTGGATGGTTCTTGACAAATCTTTTACAAACTAATTCCAAAAAAACATATTCCCACCACTTGCTTGTTTGATCCGCTGCTAAACGACACATCAACTGGGAGGTTCCTTGCAGATAAAGAGGAGAAACCCAGGTTGTGCGAATTTCTGTTCCTCGCTCACAGAGCCATAAGTACCGTCCGCTCCCCCACTCAATATTGCTATACAATCAAACCTTAAAGTGGCTATAAGTGGATTTGGGGTGTTATTTTGTGTCTCTGGTGCTTCCACACTAGGCCTGCACGATATTGGACAAAACAGACATTGTGATATTTTCTCCCCCTGCGATGTATATTGCGATATGAAAAAAGAAAAAGTAATTTTTAAAAGATGACAAATAACTATTTGGGAATATTAAATAATTCTTTACTACTGCTGTGATTTTGTAGGGGAGTGCATCTACTTAGAAGATTTACTATGATAAACTTTAATGCTTAAAACACCTAAGCAAGAAAGCACTGTGACTAACGTTACTCGTCAGAAGTGGTTTTGGAGAGGGAAATCAGGTAGAAATACGCTGGTTGACTGGCCTGACACCATTGTACTCATATAATAATCAATCCAGGCTAAGGTGAATAAAAATGACTGCATGTTGCTTCCTCTAAATTTCAGGTTGTGGTCGACTAGCGGGTTCGGTTCGTTAGTATGATATATTGATCAGACCTGCATGTCACGCACACTAGCAGCAAACTCTGTGTATCCAAGAACAATTACATCAGTGGAAAGTACAGTACAACAAAAATATGGTGTCTTAAGAAAATTAAACTATGTAAAAATATTCTGGTACAACCTCTAATTAAAATTATGAACCGGAAAAGAGCAGAATATGGGCACTTTAAAAATCTTTGTGCTCGATCCAAAATGCTCTGTGCTCGCTGGCGCTCCGCTCACATTCTCTGATTAGAAGGACGTTAAAATGAACAGCATGGCTTTAAATCTTAAAGACTTGGCATACACTAAGAAAATAGACCAAAAGATGTTCTGTTGTATGAGCCTACCAAAGCAGAAAAATCAGGAGAAGACGGATAATGCTGGGTCAGCAGCTACAGACTGACATATCAGAGAGCCTACTTTGGCTAAGGGTTCATTTGAGGACACTTCATCAGTGCAACGCTCACCATAAGATCTGCTCTTATCGGACAGGAACAAACACAAAAACAAACATCTCACTGACGCGTTTTTGCATTTAATTCTCGTGTAAAATGGATGTCAAAGCTTCTCACTTCTTCCCACAACAACACTCACACTTCGGCTGTGGCTCAGTGCTAGAGCGGTTGCCTGCCATTTGGAAGGTTGGTGGTTCAATCCCTGGCCCTGCAGTCCCATCGGAGTGTGAATGTGTGTGAGTGTTTATCTGATGAGCAGGTGGCACCTTGTACGGCAGCCTCGGCCTCAGTGTATGAATGTGTGTGAATGGTGAATGTTTCCTGTGCTATGTAAAAGCGCTTTGGGTAGTTGTTTAGACTAGAAAAACGCTATATAAAATACAGCACATTTACTTCACTACATACACATATATATATACATATATATACACATACATAAATCAAACATCTATATATAATATAATTTTAATAATATATATATAATATATATATAACACATATATACACATATACAACACACACACACACATACATACATTATATATATATATATATACATACACACACACACATATACACACACACACACACACACACATATACATATATATATAATATATAATTATAGATATATATATTTTTTTTTCCCCCCACGGCACACAACCAAGTGGAAACATGAAGCCTGAACGAGCTCGAGGGTAACCGGATGCCAGGACTTTCAGAGTGAGTGCACGTTTCTCTTGTAAACTTACTCGGTCAAGACGACTTCTTTTATGGTGAATGAAAGGCTTCATCCGGCCAAGAAGGTTATGGAATCAAATCAAATCCTAACCCATAACCTTTGCCCATTAGCGTCGAAGACTGCAACTAGACAGTACCAGCAGTCTCATGACGTCACATTTGCGCGGGCCAGCTCGGCTGCGGCTACTGAAAAAATGCCTTAAGAAAGACAGGATAACACTGTATCTTCACTGACGAGTCATAACGATTACCCAAATACGCTCAACACGTTCAAGAGAACTGGTGGTCATATGCCGTAAAACAGTATTTCTCAAACGAGTCACGTTGATCCAGTCGAGAGTAGTTAACGAGAGCCCGGGAAACAATGCTCCCGGTTAACAGAATCATTTTAAGTGCAAAATGACATCAGGTAGATCATAGTGCGGCACCAGTGCTATACTGGCACTGGATTTCGGAACCCAACCCTAATTTTATAGAAGACCGGTACCAACCGGACCAAATACCAACGCAGATTTCGGTGCCTCATATCTGTGCCACGGACGTTAGAGGAAACAGAAGCATTGCTGCGTGTGACGCAAGTTAACTATAAACTCAACAGCAGCTAACGTTAGCCAACCGTTAGCTAGCAGCTAGATTAAACAGTTAAAATGCTGACAGCTAAACGGTGTAAAGGGTGACTGTATTTCACTGTAGACTAGAGCCCGGACGAAGGATTTTTAAGGCCGATACCGATAAATAATTGGTTATTTAAAAATCGTATATTCCGATATGTCGGCCTATATAAAAGAGAGAAGAAAAAAAACAAAACAGAAACGCGTAACTAAACAAACACATTTCCCTAACATTAGTTGTTTGTAGTTATGAGTTCTCAATAAAATAAATGACAACTATTTGTTTTACTGTCTCAACAGAACAACAACATACATTAAAGTTCTGATTAACGGCGTTAACGCTAACCCATTTTAACGATGTCAATGTTTTTTATCGCAAGATTAACGTTCTTTTTGGCCTAGCAAACTGTTTGTTAGAAAAACTACAACACCACACCAGATCTAGCTAGACCGGAAACTAACAACAGGCACGCCGCACACACTTGTTTGAGCATGCGAGCCGGCCAAACAGTGGTAATGTTACATTTTGAAGACGTGTATTTGCCAAAATGTCAGAGCATTTCTTGCGAATGGACTGAAGCTAAAACGTAACCACAACGTTTTCAAAATCAACAAGATCATAATTCATGCAATAAACCGCTTCTTTTAAAACACTTACCAGTGAAATGCGTTGTAATGGAAGTATACCATGCCAAGGCCATATAAAAAGGGAGCATTCTGAAAAGAAATTGATGGAAAATTGTTACAAACAGCAGCATTCAATTCCATCAGCACATTGTAATGATTACTTGTCCACAACTTGCTAAGAAGCTAAGTGTTAGCAGTTACAACCTGGATGGTGTCATGGCATTTTCATATACAGTATGACATACCTCTGTACCAATTAAGGGCTATACCCAAAATTATGTATCCATTTATTCCTAACTTCTACAATACTGGAATACTGTATGCCAAGTTGTAAACTCATGCAAGAGCCACTGAATCAATATGTGGCGGTCAAAGTCGATATAGGGGCCGGCCGCAAAAAATAAACATTGATCCCGGCGGTGTCCTCCAGAGGACAAGTCATGGCTTCGCGATGTAATCTTTAGGTTTATTGCCCTCAAAAATAGTAGTGGTTATGACCATATCAGTGACTATGTACATGTTCCTGCAGCTACTCCGTGTTGCCTGCACTGATTCGGGTCGGGGGGGGGGGGGGGGGGGGGGGGGGGGGGCATATTACAGGCATATTTATGACGATCAAGATTAATGTAAAAATGGCCGGAATTCTCCTTAATGACGGTATTGAAAGTGATATCGTTGCTATTTTTAAGACCCTGCAGTATACCGTATTACCGCCCAACCCTACTCAGCATGCATAACCTTGTCAACAACCATAGCATCGCTATGGTTACAGCCATGAACCGCTTGCGCGACTGACAAGTCCACAGCGTGTACCTCTGAGCCTTTCTCCACTGCAACCACTGAGACAGTGTGTGTGCCTTGTATACTCTGAGTGTAGGACGGCCAATGTAACCCGCTAGTCCTCACTGAATGGGTTTTACATCATATTAAACTAAGTATCTTGAGGTTGGGACCAACAAAACAAGACATTTAAAGACATCGGCTTAGACTTTGAGAATCTCAGAAGGACATTTTTCAAGATTAATCAAGATGATAACTGTCAGATTAATCGATAATTAAATTTATCATTAGTTGCAGCCCTACACAGAACAGTATAGGACCTCCACATGTAGTATAGAAACCAAATGCATACAACAAGCTGACAACCGGCCCGGGCTTGATGTGTGCACAGCATTTCTCCATCCCAAATCAACACGTGGCAATACAAAAAGTATTAGGACAGTGATATGTTTTCAATTTTCTGTCTCTGTATATCAGCTCATTTGGATATGAAATTTAACAGCTATGGTATTACAGTGCTGAGTTGCAGATTTAAGAGTGTCTGAGAATATCCATACTAGGTGAACAGTGCATTAAAACTGACTCAGCTTTAGTGGTCCCCTAATACTGTATCTGAAGTATCTTTATATACCCTTAGTGGTCCCTAATACTGTATCTGAAGTATTTTTTATATACCCTAGTGGTCCCTAATACTGTAACTGAAGGATCTTTTATATAGACTTAGTGGTCTCCTAATCTGTACTGAAGTCTCTTTATATAGACCTTAGTGGGCCTAATACTGTATCTGAGTCTCTTTTATATAGACCTTAGTGGTCCCCTAATACTGTATCTGAAGTCTTTTTATATAGGCCTTGGTCCCCTAATACTGTAACTGAAGTCTCTTTAATAGACCTTAGTGGTTCCAATACTGTATCTGAAGTCTCTTTATATAGACCTTAGTGGCTCCTAATACTGTATTGAAGTTTATATAGACCAGTGGTCCCTAATACTGTATCTGAAGTCCTTTTATATAGACCTTAGTGGTCCCTAATACTGTATCTGAAGTCTCTTTGTATAGACCTTAGTGGTCCCCTAATACTGTATCTGAAGTCTCTTGTATAGACCTTAGTGGTCCCCTAAACTGTATTGAAGTCTCTTTTATATAGACCTTAGTGGTCCTAATACTGTATCTGAAGTTCTTTCATATACCCTAGTGGTCTTAATACTGTATCTGAAGTCTCTTTTATATGACATTAGTGGTCCCTTATACTGTATCTGAAGTATCTTTTATATAGACTTAGTGGTCCCCTAATACTGTATCGAAGTCTCTTTTATACAGACCTTAGTGGTCCCCTAATACGTATCTGAAGTCTTTCCCAAATCAGCCTTGGTGCAGAATTCCAGCCAATAGAGCAGTCCTACAATGAGCTTTCCTTAGTATATGCCATTTCTGAGTCTGTAGTTTTTTTTTTTTTTTGGGGGGGGGGGGGGGGGGGGGGTTGACCAACTGCCACTTTGCTTGTTTGAAAGCTATAATGTCTCTCTCTCATGGGTGGGCCAAATTCTCTGGACGGGCAAAGCAGAGAAAGGGGAGGTAACCTGCCCCATTGACAACTAGGGGGAACAATCATCCGATCAGCCCATGTGAGCTTTCATTTTCTCAAAAGGCAGAGCAGGATACCCAGGGCTTGGTTTACACCTATCATCATTTCTAGCCACTGGGGGACCATATTCAGGCTAGGAGAACTCATATTAATTTCTTTTTTTTTTTAAACTCAAAAGTTTTAATGCCATGGGACCTTTAACATGTCATTTTTGAGGCCGTGTTCCTAATTTAAGCATGTTTTTCATTTTCTGAAGACGAGACTCAAAGCAAAAAAGCAATGCGTAAAGATGGCTGCAGGCCAGACAGAGAATCACCGGGGAGGATACCATGTGTGGGTTTTTGACGTTGACTAATGACTATTAAATTACATTAGATGAGATTATTTAAGTCTCTGGTTACACCTGAAACTGGTAGAATATGTATAAAGAGACCGTTCATTTTCCAGGTACTGTATGTTCTGACGGCTCTGACTTCGGACTGTAGTTACACTCATTACAATGCTCTGTGTTTGAATGAGGACCATGTGGAACAAACCGCGGTTTAAAAAGGTTAGAAAGAGTAGTGGATCCCCAGCAAACTCACCTTCCAGTAGTCCGACTGTAAACTGAAGTACCTCTGGTATGCAGATAACGCTGAGAAAACGGTGAGATGTAACAAAGGATGTGATACAGAAAGAGGGAGAGACACAGAAGGAGATGAACAGTTAGTGACAATGTTAAATGCTCAAGATCTTCAAATCAGATGCACTTTAACACTTCCCAGCAGTTATGTTTTCTAGACAAGCACAAAGTGTCTAATAAGAATGATCCTCTGTCAGCCGCTTTCAGGAGTGTTAAACACAATAATGAGTGTAGAAAATCAAAGCAACAGCGCAAATGACTTTCATCTGGATGCTGTGAAGTGGTTGCTATTTTCTCTGGGGTCCACATCAAAACAATTTAAAAAAAGAAGAAAAAAAAAGATTTGTAATAATCACACATTGTCAATAAAACAAGAACATCCAAAACAAGTGCATTATAGATCAGAAGAAAAGCAATTGATCCTGAGATACAGATTCGGAAGGAAGAGAGGAACGAGTATTTACACACAGACTCACCTTTTGGATAGTCCTCCAGCAGAAGGTTGAAGTGGCCCAGTTGACAGAAAATGTCAGGGTCCACTTTCCCCTCTGCTTTCAGGATGAGAGCATCATAGCAGCGAACAGCCTGAATGAAAAGAGCGAGAACAATGTAGAGTTAAAGGGACGCGCCACAGCTGCCATGAAGAATACAGAGGTAGATGGTTGAACGATCCATATTAAACACAAATGTGTAAATTGCTTGACCTTAAGGCTGCTCAGGTTTTCAAGAGGTGATGACCAGACACAGACGACTGATATAATACCAAAAGTGGAGCTTTTCCAAGCCTACCAGGGCTTATTTTGCATAGTACCAGATGAATGTCCAAATAGGGAACTTGTCAGTCGATATTTTAACGGTTAAACAAATTACCCTTGCTAGCCCATACTGCACACACTGTGTGTGTGTGTGTGTGTGTGTGTGTGTGT
>NC_045743.1:20291667-20291939 GCF_008692095.1 Etheostoma spectabile | reverse complement strand
GAGAGAGAGAGAAAGAGTTAAACAATGATGTTGGATGCAATATGGCATAACTTAACCCTTGTGTTGTCTTCACTTCCGGGACTCTCTCGTATCCCTTATTTGGGATTTTAAAAACAATTCTGAAATAATTTTTTACTTCACAATCTATAAACAAATAGTGTCTTTATCTCAATTGCCAACAATTGAGATACCATATATGTTTAGGGAATGCAATCAGTCTTTACTAACAAACAATTAAAATGAAAGAGGGGTTAGTTTTTTGTCATAAGGTT
>NC_045743.1:20291571-20291657 GCF_008692095.1 Etheostoma spectabile | reverse complement strand
TTAAAAATCCACTATGGAAAAAACACAAGTGTCATATACAGAATAATGTTCTGAATTAAGTCAGGAATACATGTTTATCACAGGAA
>NC_045743.1:20291383-20291561 GCF_008692095.1 Etheostoma spectabile | reverse complement strand
GGCCGTTGATTTTCAGGTAGAAAAAAAAATGTACTTGTACCATGTTTCTTCTTGTAAAAATTTGAAATGGGTCAATTTGAGCAAAAGACCATACAAGGGTTAAGGCTGTCCTGCCGCACGGAGGATGGGAACAAACTATCAGGGGAAATATTAATGATAGCCGTTGCCTAAAAAAAAA
>NC_045743.1:20291030-20291373 GCF_008692095.1 Etheostoma spectabile | reverse complement strand
AAACACTCACACCTGCAATTAAACCATAACATTAATCTGTGACGGCACTGCCCTTCCTATTGAGAGGCTCTGGGTACGCAATTGCTCAGGGCTGAGAGTCGATCTCGACTGGCGTGATGTCTGGTCCAACATTACATAAGTATCTCGCAATCCAGACCATTGGCAGATTCACTACAGTTTCATTCAAATGACATCTCTCATTCTCGTGGAAATGCATCATATGAAAATAATTAACAGCCCTTTATGCACTTTCTGCCCAGTTAAAGCTCAAGGTGCACATCTTCATTTGTTTATCTTTAATATTGGTATTTATATTATTTTATTACAAGTACTTACTTTTCAA
>NC_045743.1:20284933-20291005 GCF_008692095.1 Etheostoma spectabile | reverse complement strand
ATTTGATTCAACGTACTTACTTTTCAATATTTATGGCTCAGGTAATATAATTTAAATTATGCTACCGACTCTTGCTTCTTGCTAATTACCACATTCAACTTAATTTTAACGTCACTTACACCGCAATATTGTTTCTCTATCATGGCAACGCACTTTAAATTCCTTTGTTTGACGGCATTTTACTTACTCAGTCTACCATATTTTCATGTTCTATTCTTGCCTGTATTTCTTGCCTTGTACTTTGCCTGTATTTCTTCGTGCTTTTGTTTGTGGTATTGTTTGTTTTTTGTTTTTTTGCTGTGCTGGCTATGCTGCTACTTGTACGACCAGAATTCCCGTCGTGGGATAAATAAAGAATCTTCAATCTACTCTAATTTCATATGTTCTGGGAGCGCTCTCTGGTTCGTCAGCCGGAACAATATTGCATCCAAAATTTCCACCTTCATTAATATTCATTATAAAGGACAGCTCCCACCCCGGCTCTGATCTGTTTGACCTGTTGCCTCAGGAAGCGCTACAGGTGCATCAGAGCACGGACAACAGACCAGAAAACAGTTTCTTCCGAAGGCCATAACGACCCTGAACTCACCCTGAACTCCACATATGCACTGACTCCAATCCACAGCCCCCCCGGCCCCCGGACGTCTCTTCATTCCGTCCGACTGTGCAATATTATGTGTATACGTTACTGTTATATAATACCTCATAGGACACTGGAATCTTGTGCAATTCATTTTCATACAGTGCAAATTAATACATTAACCCCATTACTGTGCAATTGTATTCTTAATATTAGGACTTATCATTCACCATCACTGTGCAATATATTATTGAGTGTTAACACCTACCTATGCTTATTCAAGCTGATTTATATATTATACTTGACAGTCACTAAACTTATACTTGGACTTTATATTTGATATTTTATACCTGTTATATCTTATATTTTTTTTGTCGAACACTGCAGGGATTGCTTTAATCTCGTTGCACAAGTACGTGTACTTGTGTATAATGACAATAAAGGCATTCTATTCTATTCTATTCTATGTTACGTAAATGTTTTGATTCCGAATGACCTCAGCTTCAGCTCTCCAAAGCTCAAAAAGGTGCTGTGTTGGCTGGACGCTGCAAGGACCCTGGGACAGAGCCTGACCTCAACTGCGCAGTGATGGTCCCTTGTTCTGTGTCTGTCTGTGTATGTTGTGTGTGTGTTGTGTCTGTTCGGATGTGTTGTTATGTCTCCCTCCCTCTCCAGCTGTCCTCTCTGGTTTTTTGGATCTGGGACGCATCCCATGTCTCAATGTGTGTTTGTAATTGTTTTGTTAATTTTGAATATATATAAATGTTTCACACAAAAAAAAAACATTCCAAAAAAAGTTGTCAATGCAGAAATGCGAGACTGTTCTAGAGTGTGCAAACCTCCGTCACACACACTGACACACCCACACTCGTGGATTTGAAAAGACGGGATCAAAAAAAACTCATGCATTAATGAGTATTGCATGTCACATAGTAGCTTGTGTACCATTTATAGAAACTGCCATTCTGTTTGGGAGTTTCAAAGTCACAACTAAAGTGGTCGTTGACCATGTTGTGAGTAGTCTTTGCTGAAAGAATCAAAGATCAATCATGTTGTGATTAACCATGCCACAAGCTCCATCGGAAGGAAAAGCATCCCTGTTCACTTCACAGAAGGAACCATTCACAAATATGCACATAGCCTCACACTCATGTCAATCCAAAAAATAAAACCCATGCATTATACACATTTGAAGTGCTGGCATAAGCCACAGAGGTCAGCAAAGGCCCAACAGAGGCAGTGTGATTCAGCAAACATATACACTTACATGGTATCCTTCAGTTGTAAAAACTATATTGGGTTGGCACTAAAATATGGTTCAGAATGTTAGCGTGGGGCTCTTCATCTGTTTAAACAGTACCTCATGCTGAAAAAATACTTCTCATTCCCCCACATTTTAAAATGGTACGTCCAGAGAGAGGGTGTAAAGGAACTTCGTGTATCAATATGGATTATACCGCCCAGAGTTACCAAATTATTGAAGTGACACATCTTTACACTGTGGTGTTACCTCAAAGAAAGAACCCACATGCATATTATAAGTGTAATGTTATGATGTAGATAGGACTTTCTGTGCTGGCAGGTATCCGCAAAGTATGAAGCAACTGAAAATTGCAACAACGCGTGCACAGGGAGAGCCTATTACGAAGTACACCCTAAAATACAATGTAAAAAGCCAACCCATCCAACAGAAACCTGGAGACCACATGTTGAAGACACAGGTCATAACACAGGCGAGGTTAACGGTGGTAAAATGGGCGCCTGAGCAGGGTTGCTATATTGCACCAAGCACAATGCCGTTAGTTAGCCACTAGCTTCCGCTTTAGAAACGTTCACTTTGTTCAAACACTGAACCCCGTCGTCGTAATATGGTTTTGCGAAGGTGATTAGCCTAGCCACTGTGCTAGTTATTTTCTTTCAGTCCCGCCATCTTGGGCCAAGTCAAGCAGCCATTATTTAAGCAAACACAAAGTTATTACAATGTTGTTTGTTCTCCCTCGATATTGTCAGCTAGCTAATAGTGGTGCCGTAGTAGCGTGTAAAGAGAGGAGGAGAAACAGTTGGGCGTTAGCCGCTATTGCAACTGTTACCAGAGGAGGTGACGCACAACCCAACGGTAGTTGCGTTATCGAGAATGGACCGAGGGTTAAGTGGGATATCAATATTTTCTGTCAACTTTGTTCTTTCCCTCGTTAAGGAAGTGTGCATGTAACGTTACCCTCTTCTGGGGCTCATTGCCATACTTTAAAAGTCACATATCACAGTTAAAAAGCTGTTAGAATCCCTCTAGTTTAGACGTTACAGTAAACTAACCGTTAACAGCAGTTGTAACGTTCACGTCAACGTGTTTTCTTTTATACATGCACGTAGGACCATTGTGTGATCTATGCTAGAGACACGTTTCCACAGGCGAATGCTATCACGTCAGCATGGCAACCTAATCTCTCAACAGCCCATAAGAACCAAACGGAATTAGCAGGGTGGAGAGGCCATTTCGTCTCTAATTTTTACTATTTGTGCCCGGTCTGTTGCGGAATAAGCGAATTAGCATACAGATAGGATATAAATGTTTCCACGGTACCGCTCGGGGTTATTTTCTTCATTTTGTGTTTGCTTGATGTGTTCCTTGGTTACCGAAGGCAAGCACTTCCCCGATGTTGCCCAGTACGTTAATAAAAAACTTTCAAAGGCGAGTGTGAATTCCGATTTATATCGAGTCCTTGGGAACCAACGACAGAATTTCCCCGTCGTGGGATAAATAAAGTATAATCTAATCTAATCTAATCTTCATATGTTCTGGGAGCGCTCTCTGGTTCGTCAGTCCGGAACAATATTGCATCCAAAATTTCCACCTTCATTAATTCATTCATTAATAAAGGACAGCTCCCACCCCGGCTCTGATCTGTTTGACCTGTTGCCCTCAGGAAGGCAGCCGGGTACACTCGCTCCGCGGCCAACCGGGTGCGGCAACGGGACAACAGACTCAAGAACAGTTTCTTCCCGAAGGCCATAACGACCCTGAACTACCCTGAACTCACATATGAATGACTCCCCACATCCCACAGCCCCCCGGCCCCGGACTGTCTTCTTCATTCCGTCCGACTGTGCAATATTATTGTTATATGTTACTGTTAAAAACCTCATAGGACACTGGAATCTGTGCAATTTCATTTCATACAGTGCAATATTTAATACATTAACCTTTCATTACTGTGCAATATGTATTACTTAATATTAGTACTTAATCATTTCCCATCACTGTGCAATTATTATATGAGTGTTAACACCTACTATGCTATTCAAGCTGATTTATATTGTATACTTGACAGTCACTACACTTTATATCTTGGACTTTATATTTTGATATTTTATACGTTATATTCTTATATTTTTTTTGTGTCAACACTGCAAAGGGATTGCTTTAATCTCGTTGCACAAGTACGTGTACTTGTGTATAATGACAATAAAGGCATTCTATTCTATTCTATTCTAATGTTACTGTAAATGTTTTGATTCCGAATGACCTGTCAGCCTTTCAGCTCTCCAAAGCTCAAAAAGGTGCTGTGTTGGCTGGACGCCTGCAAGGACCCTGGGACAGAGCCTTGACCTCAACCTGCGCATGTGACTGGTCCCTTGTCTTGTGTCTGTCTGTGTATGTTTGTGTGTGTGTGTCTGTTTCTGGATGTGTTGTTATGTCTCCCTCCCTCCCAGCTGTCCTCTCTGTGTTTTTTGGATCTGGGACGCATCCCATGTCTCAATGTGTTGTTTGTAATTGTTTTGTTAATTTTGAATATATATAAAATGTTTCACAAAAAAAAAAAACAATTCCAAACAAAGTTGTCAATGCAGAAATGCGAGACTGTTCTAGAGTGTGCAAACCCTCCGTCACACACACTGACACACACAACTACGTGGATTTGAAAAGACGGGATCTAAAAACAAATCTATGCATTAAATGAGTATTGCATGTCAACTAGTAGCTTGGTGTAACATTTATAGAACTGCCATTCTGTTTGGGAGTTTCAAAGTCAAACTAAAGTGGTCGTTGACCATGTTGTGAGTAGTCTTTGCTGAAAGAATCAAGATCAAATCATGTTGTGATTAAACCATGCCACAAGCTCCTCGGAAGGAAAAGCATCCCTGTTCACATTCACAGAAGGAACCATTCACAAATATGCCATAGCCTCACACTTCCATGTCATCCAAAAAATAAAACCCATGCATTATTACACACATTTTGAAGTGCTGGCATAAAGCCACAGAGGTCAGCAAAGGCCCAACAGAGGCAGTGTGATTCAGCAAACATAATACACTTACATGTATCCTTCAGTTGTAAAAACTATATTGGGTTGGCACTAAAATAATGTGTTCTAATGTTTAGCTGTGGTGGCTCTTCATCTGTTTAAACAGTACCTCATGCTGAAAAAATACTCTCTATTCCCCCACATTTTAAAATGGTACAGTCCAGAGAGAGGGTGTAAAGGGAACTTGGTATCAATATGGATTATACCGCCACAGAGTTACCAAATTATTTAACGTGACACATCTTTACACATGTGGTGTTACCTCAAAGAAAGAACCCACAATGCGATATTATAAGTGTAATGTTATGATGTAGATAGGACTTTCTGTGCTGGCCAGGTATCCGCAAAGTATGAAGCAACTGAAAATTGCAATAACGCAGTGCCATGGCTGAGCCTATTACGAAAGTACACCCTAAAATACAATGTAAAAAGCCAACCCATCCAACAAGAAACCCTGGAGACCACATGTTGAAGACACAGGTCAAACACAGGCGAGTTAACGGTGGTAACATGGGCTGCCTGAGCAGGGTTGCTATATATGCACCAAGCACAATGCCGTTAGTTAGCCACTAGCTTCCGCTTTAGAAACGTTCATCTTTGTTACAAACACTGAACCCCTTCGTCGTAATATGGTTTTGCGAATGTGATTAGCCTAGCCACTGTTGCTAGTTATTTTCTTTCAGTCCCCGCCATCTTGGGCCAAGTCAAGCAGCCATTATTAATGCAAACCTAAAGTATTACAATGTGTTTGTTTCTCCCTCGATATTGTCAGCTAGCTAGCTAAGTGGTGCCGTAGTAGCGTGTAAAGAGGGGAGAAAACAGTTGGGCAGTTAGCCGCTATATGCTAACTGTTACCAGAGTGAGGTGACGCACAACCCACACTGTAGTTGCCGTTATCGAGAATGGGACCGAGGGTTAAGTGGGATATCAATATTTCTGTCAACTTTGTTCTTTCCTCTCGTTAAGGAAGTGTGCATGTAACGTTACCCTCTTCTGGGGCTCATTGCCATACTTTTAAAAGTCACATATCACAGTTAACAAGCTGTTAGAATCCCTCTAGTTTAGACGTTACAGTAAACTAACCGTTAACAGCAGTTGTAACGTTCACGTCAACGTGTTTTCTTTATACATGCACGTAGGACCATTGTGTTGATCTATGCTAGAGACACGTTTCCACCAGGCGATATG
>NC_045743.1:20269152-20284923 GCF_008692095.1 Etheostoma spectabile | reverse complement strand
TAGCATGGCACCTAATCTCTCAACAGCCCATAAGACACAACGGATTTAAGCAGGGTGGAGAGCCATTTCGTCCTGCAATTTTACTATTTGGGCCCGTCTGTTGCTGATAAGAATTAGCTACAGAAATGTACCGGAGCCGTTTTAATCTGTGCTTTGTGAAAGTGTTGCTTAGTACGTGCAGTTATTACGTCCACAACTGAATGCTGCGTTTACAGCTAGCCGCTGATTCAGCTTCAAAGTTGGGGTAATGCGAGGCTCGTGTGTGTCGCGGCGTTGGGAGGTCTGTACCACTTATTTCAGGTGGGATATGCACTAATCAGAGGAGACGGTTGTTCCTATTCTGTGGCATACCTTTAACAGCAAGGCCTTCGTTCTGGCGCCATCTTCTTGAAGCCTGTGAAATCCAAACAGTGAACTGCAAGTAGAGGACAGACAACACACAGGCGGTTCCGTATTACTTGGGGGGGGGCAATCATATTTCTTGTTTCAAACTGCGTGAACAAAAATACACATTGCAGAAAAGAAGCGAGTGAGCGTGTTCACACAGCGGGTCATCTAACCTGTCAGTTCCGACCAAGCTCTCTTTTTCTTGCGCTGTTAGCTTCGGAAAGTCCTCTTCGATATCAGTCGCTGTTCCCGACGCCATTTTCTCCTCGTCATTACCAGCAGCAACGCCGAGACTCCGGGCAGCAGCAGATGCAGCGGCGGTGAGCGACACTCCGCACGATTTCATGGAAAAGAAATGGTAAAATCGACGGGACCGAGTAACTCCGGCAAAATGCAATAACAATGAAAAGTGTTGCACACCTATCCAGGACTAAAACGGGGCGTCGCGTAATTCTTGCCAAATCCTCAAGGAAATGATCCCTTCAAGTTACCTTCCACACTCCTCATTGTACATCAAAACACAGCGTGTATTCCAGTGCCAATGTATGCATGAAGTTGATGTAATGTTGGGCTTTTAGGAGTGAGGGTTACTTGGTAATATCGCAAACTTCCCTTAACCATCGGCTCAAAGTTGTTGTAATTGTGTCACATAGGCAAACGCACGCCGCCACCGTCGGCACGCCCTCTGTCCACCCTGACCAATCAGCGGTCGGGGTGTGCGGTCACGTGGCCTTCTCCAGTAGCTGTGTTGCGAACACGCGGACGAACACGCGCACGCAAACATCAAGCGGGCCCAAAAGACCCACCTTAAAATGCCTACGATTGGTTCATCGCGCTATATTATGATTACGTAACTGTATTTTAAAGCAAGCTATTGGTCAAACTAGACGTCATGTTTGTCAATGGGGGGTGGCTGTCAAGGATGTGTGTGGTGGCTAGACAGAGAGACAGACAGACAGACAGACAGACATTTTTTTTCTATTCTAATTTTACACATACAAGACGTCATAGCCTACTTGTGGAATTTACTGAAAAATAAAATTGAATCTTTGTGTCTAGGTAACTGAAGTTTAATTACCTGAGTAATTGAATAATCAGCCAGCAAACTTTGGTAAAAATCTCTTTATATTATGTTTTATCTGACTTCTCTGTCTGGTACAGTGACAGCAACCGTTGGAAAATACACCACAGAACAACAACATTGCCCCTGACATCTACATGTACACAATGTATGTTGGGAAGGAAGTAAAATGGACAACAACATGTATATTTAAGACTTTGTAAGGAGGGAGGGAATGTACCAGCAATATTAATTTGCTTTTATTAAGGGGTCACCAATTCTTTCAACCACCTCAGAATTCATTTTTTCCAAACTTACAATCAGAAGTACACATGTATCTAGAACAGGCAAAGCAGTGCAAATGGGATGTTGCATCATTGGATGTATCTTGTTTTCATATTTAGCCTTTCCCCTAGATTGAACTTAAAGTAACTTTATAGCTTTAAAAGTTGATTTTGCAGGAGCTATACTACTCAGAACTACCGACCTTATTCAGGCATGTATGCCGATAAAACATAAACAGTTTTGTGATCGGAATTCACGCAATCATTGATTTCTTCTGCTAATGATAATGCATATTGCCTCACTTAAGTGGGAAAACCTTTAGCTGGCAAGTGTCACAGACAGACAGACAGACAGATAGATAGATAGATAGATAGACAGACTATTTTATGCATGTACATTTGTTTATTAGTGGTAGGCCTAGTGTCCATAGACAGACAGGCAGACCGATAGATAGATAGAGATAGATAGATAGATAGATAGTTAGATAGATAGATAGATAGATAGATAGATAGTTAGATAGATAGATAGCTTATTTTATGCATGTACATTTGTTTATTAGTGGTAGACCTAGTGTCCATAGATAGATAGATAGATAGATAGATAGATAGATAGATAGATAGCTTATTTTATGTATGTACATTTGTTTGTTAGTGGTAGGCCTATTAAGTATATGTTTTGCTTGTTTTATTTTTTAAATAAATAATTATAATACCCCTGCTTACACTTTGTGTTCTTATTACATATTATAATTATTATTATTATGGCTCACGTCTCGGTTTCCTTTACTTGGGCTGTCAAAATTATTCAAATGACGCCGGACGTGCAGCAGGCATCTGAGGACAGACCAGCCTAGCTCACTGCAAAATGGCGAACCGCGACAAGGGTAAGCAGGCCTATAAACTAATTACATCCATGTCTGAACCGAGACAACATCTACTTTGAGTACTTAATCCACACGAGTCGCGTTTTTAAACTTTAATGTCACATGTGTTTATCTTTAAAACTCCGACTTCCCTCCCGACGACAGCCCGTTGTCTTAAGACGTAGCGTTTAAAGCTAACTTTTTAAGCTGCTTTTTAACTGTCGCTTAGCTTCACGTTTGTTTGTTACCAGGTAACGGCGGTATAACGTTCGAAATGTGTTAAGTCTTTAACAACTGTATACATGTTGTAGACGGAGTAACTTAATATGGCAGTACTGACTTCTTTTTTTAACAGTCTTTGTTTTTAGCCAGTCACTACTGCATGGCATCCTTTCTGTATGGAAGCCCATTTCTGCCAACGTGATGGAAAAAATAAGAGCCTGTATGTCATTATAAGGAGGAATTTTCTCAAAATGATGACTTATTATCTCAAATTAATGAGAAAGTATCTTAAAATGATAACCATGTCCGACTTTTTTTTAAGCTGCCAGCATAAACCGATGAAGTGAACATGTTTTAACCCTTGTGTTGTCCTTGGGTCAAATTTGACCCATTTTCAGGTTTTCAACGCAAAAAATGGCCCTTCGAAATAAGCTGAGGTCAAAATAAGAATATACAAAACTTTTAAATTAAAAAAAAAAAAAAAAGCACACCACATCATTGAAAAAGTGACAAAAACATCAGAAAAAGCAATAACCTTTTTTCATGGTTGACGGGAAGACAACACAGGGTTAAAAACAGTCCACTGCCAACATTTTTCTCTTTTTTTTTTTTTTTTTTTTTTTTTTTAAAAGGTGCTCTAAGCAATGTCACACAACATTTTTTGTCACGTACAGCAAACATCTCCTTCACTATCCGCTAGCTTCTTGTCCCCTGAACACACTGTAAAAAAATAAAATAAAATGCTGTCTCTGTAGACAGCCCAGGCTCCACAAATGGCAACAAAAACAAACCGGGGCCATGGCCGCGGGAACCTATTTTGATTTGGTGATGCTGACAAATTTGCAACAGTAACATTTTCATTCAAAGTCCACCACCACACACCACACTGCATCCATCACAACGCTCCACCAGCGGGGGAAAAAACAAGAATCAAATCCAAAACCCGAGACAGGGCAAAACTAGACATGGGGTAACACAGGATATAGGCACAAAGCTCAAACACTTGGCCGCAAAATACAAGGGAATAAAACACATGAATTAAATTAAATCAAAAGTTAGCTGCCTCGTAGTCTGTTGCTAGCGGGGTCGCTGTGGGAGTGACAGGTGGAGACGTGCTGCTGCCACTTCTTTCAGTTACAGTTGCTGAGTTTTCTGACTCAGGTCTTTTAGTTTTTTTTTTTTTTTTTACCTGTGATTGATTCAGGAAGAAACGTAAAATGCGCTTTTGTGTTATAGGCAAGCTAACTTCTGTACTGTTGATGTGTTTATCTCTTCCCAACCAAATTGTAAAATCAAATTTACTTACTTTGTAATGAATTGGAGTACTTTAATATCAATAATCAATTCATTAAAATGAATGTGTGTCATTATGGTTGTAGTTTGTCTACCTTTTGCTAAGGGGGGGGGTTGCAGCACCCTCCGGATCAAGATCAACATGCCCTGGATTTCTTGCAGTTACCCGGCTTCACTAACCTAACAACCGCTGTCCTGCATAAGCTGTGTCACGATGGCGGTTAACGACTAGTCCAATCAACCCCGGGTTTCCCAATCCAGCTAGTCCAATCAACCCAGGGTTTCCCAATCCAACACGTGCGTTCAAGTAAAAGAGGCGGCGTTTGCACAGCACGACCAACCACAAACATCTACCAGAGCCGCATAGTTTACATGAGAAGAACAAACTAGAGTTCTACATAAAGATGAAGAACAGTTTTACAGGCAAAATGCAACACAGTCGCTGCTTCTTAAAACAGGAAGGAACGCTGGCAAACAAAGCCGGCGCTGTAAATGTGTAAATCACAACGCTTCATCGAGATCACTTCCTCATCGGTCAGACACCAGATCTGACCATAATTGCACTATTTGCTTTCCATAAACTGTCGTTGCCTTAGGCTATTATTTTATGGTCAACCGTGGCAGTGGTAAGCGTTCTGAGAGCAAATAAAAAAAATATTTAAACATAATTCAAAAACGCGCATTGGCAACACATGGCTCAAGAAGCCGACCTATACGAAATCCCGTAGGCTAGACTCACTCAGCAAACATTTGAGTATGTTTTTATATTTATTAAGTTAAAGGCAAAATCGCCACCACCAAACCAACCAGACTCCATTTAAATAATCAGTAATTTTATCATCGTAAAACTCAAATAGCCTATACGTAATTCCCTCCGCTGAACTTGTTCTTGGGGACAGGCAGCTAGCGGATGTTGCTGATGATGATGATGATGATGATGAGGATAATTATTATCTATGGTTTTATTAATCCTGCAAGGGAAAATTACAATGTTATCAATCTGTTGTTATTACACACAGGCCTGAATTACACACACACGCTCACTACGTATACATTAACTAAACGGAGAGATGTCAGAGTGACTGACTTCTTTTTTTCAACAGTCTTTGCTTTTAGCCCGTCACTACTGCATGTGATGGAAAAAAATAAGAGCCTGTATGTCATTATAAGGAGGAATTTTCTCAAAATACTGCAGAGTGAGGGGGCTGCCCATAGAAAGGCCCAGGAGGTGAACTGGCACCTCTCCAGCTACCAGTCCACCGCCATACTTTGGTGTGTATGGGGATTTGAACCAGAAACCCTCCGGTTCCCAACCCAACTCCCTACAGATTGAGCTGCTGCCACCCTAGTAGTAGTAGTAGTAGTAGTGAGAAGATGTTTTGCTGAATGTGACAAAAAAATGCTTAGAGCACCTTAAGTTGAATAAAAAGTTCCACTTTTCTGGAAAAGACGCCCTACAGCGAGTGTCTTTTTGACAGCTGATCAATGAGAAGCAAACCACCAAGACCTGTTGTTTCCATAACTAGATGGTCCAGATAGATTGTTGCGCTGCTGTTTACGTTGTAAATACTGCGATAACGATATTACTTGCGATAAATAAACAGATGTTCAAGGTGTACTGAGTTCTGTTTTCCGTGTTCTGCTAATATACAACAAATTGCTTGTTGAATTTAAAACATGAAAGAAAATCATTTCCAATATTCTTTCACTGAACAAATTCAACACAGAGTTCAATATTTGGGGTGGCAGTAGCTCAGTCCGTAGGGAGTTGGGTTGGGGACCGGAGGGTCACTTCAAGTCCCCGTATGGACCAAAAAGTACGTAGTGTGGATTGGTGGCTGGAGAGATGCCACTTCACCTCCAGGGCACTGCAAGGTGCTCTTGAGCAAGGCACCGTACGCCCCCCCCCACCGCTCAGGGCGCTGGTTCAGCTGGCAGCCCCCCCCACTCTGACATCTCTCCATTAGTGCATGTACAGATCCTGAGAGTGTGTGTGTGTGTGTGTGTGTAGTTCAGGACTGTGTGTGATCACTAACAAAGTGTGGACACAGAGTGTAAATTCTAATTTCCCCATTTGGGATCAATAAACAGATTAAAATTGAATTAAAATATAAGAGTGCTCCCTGTTCAGGGAAGGATGTTTGGGGGAACTTGCTTTGGTTTAACTAACGGTAACAGCACTGCTCTCTATCTCTCTAGTTATTCTCTACATCGCTCAACTGCTTTGTTAGTACAGCTCCACTATATCTGATTTTAAGTCGTTATTTTGACATTTTTAGTCATTATTTTGACAATACTTTGATTAAGGAGGGGTGGAGGAAGACATTATTACAGCATAGCATTGCGATATTTTCAGTGTCAATACTGTATTGACACACAGGCGCCAAGTATCGATCTTTTATTGTATACTGTATGTGTCTGCATTTTGTTGCATTAAAATTGAAGTTAAATGAACAAACACAGAAATATTTATTTTTAGATAATACAGTTTTTGACAGTTTCCTTTTGTGGACATCATTTGAAATTGGGAAAAATTAGAAGTTTAAAAAAAGGTAATAAATTGCAATATGTTTAATTTTACAATAATATCGTATTGTGGCATAAGTATCGTGATGATATCGTATCTGGAGGCGTCTGGTGATTCCCACCCTTAATACAAAGTCATTATTTTGAGAACTTCTCTCACTTTAATGACTCACGGGATCTTAATTCCCCACACTGGCAGACATGGGCTTCCATACATGTTGCTAATGTGTGCTGATGTTTTTTCATTTTTCCATGCAGAGGAGATTGTAGATGAGATTTACGACAAGGTCGTGGATCTCACAGAATATGCCAAACGTCAGCGATGGTGGAACCGCCTTTTCGGAAAGAACTCTGGCCCCTTAGCGGAGAAATACTCCGTAGCAACACAGCTAGCCATAGGGGGAGTGAGTGGATGGTAAATATATCTGTTGGTAATGCATTGTCCTGCCTTCAGGTGCTTCTCGTTGGGTTGGGTCCATTCATTGTCATGCAAAATCTTACAGTTGTCATTTAAGATAAGAGGCACCTTTTAATTATCCACAGGGACATAGGCACCGATTGTGTTTTCCTCCATGGGTGCTCAGTATTTTCTGTGGGTGCTTGAGCTCTGGAGCACCCACGGTATTGGCATCTATGCCAAGGGAAATGGCTGTGCAGCTGTTGCAATACAAAATGGGTAGAGTGCAAATCTAAAAATCTAAGATAACAATAAGGTGCAAATCCAAAAGATATATCAGGCTAACATCAAGTCATCAGAATGGATTCAAAAAAATATCAGAAAGTAAGTTACACATACTGTATGTGGAATTTGCCTTGGTGAAGGGTGCATACATACACAAACTAACATATTAAAGGTGCCCTGCCACACAAAAACCGTTTTTACTTGCATTTTTTGAAATGTGTATATATGTGTTATGTGGTGAATGTGAAAGTGAACTGCTCCCTCCTCTGTCAGCTCTAGCCATTGAAAAGAAATAGGAGGAGGAATCAGGCCAATCACAACAGCTGGTCAGTCTGACGTCATGTTGCCTGAGCTCATTACTATTCATGAGCTCGCCCAGTTGCGCTGGGTAAAGGATGCTGATAGCCAGGCTCTCGTTGGCTGCCTGTTAGCCAATCAGAGTCAAGCAGCTTAGCTCGTTGAATTTGAATGAGAACTAGCACAAATCGAGCCGAGTATTCCTGCAGGCTTTCTATACCAATCAAGGCATTTTTTTCTACAAAGAATGTTAGAGTCCATGGTAGAGCTTCAGACATTACCACAAAGTAATGAAATACGTGTGACTGGGCACCTTTTAAACACAAATAAGAAAGTAACATAGCGGTTTAGCTTAAGAAAAACAAGGCCGAATAGGTGAGTCCAGAATGCAAAACATAAACAGGTTAACATTAGGGATCAGTATAGATGTGGTTGCATATTGATGCATGCAGAGTATCAAGGTATAGCTAGTGTAAGAGTACATGGTTAATACAGAATTTCTATTCAAAGGATGTTGAAGTCATTATTTATGCTAGATTAACTGTCATGCTTTGTCTTGATTTAATGTTAGGTGTGCAGGATATCTCTTCCAGAAGGTTGGAAAAGTTGCTGCTACATCTGTAGGTGGAGGTCTTCTGCTGTTGCAGGTATTCTTATATCCTGGGGCTTAAACGTGTACGGGCTAAAGGTCCTTGCACACTGAGTCCCAAATTCTTTTTTTTCTTCATCTGTTGTCCTAAAGACTGAGTCCAATGCGTATTAATTAATCCGTTGCAAAAACATTACAAAATGTTACACTTCATGTCACTCTGCCTCTCTCTCTTTCTCCTACGCCTTATCCCTCTCCTCCCTCTGTTGGCAGAAGCGTTTTCCTCGCTGGGCGGTCCTCTCTGCCTGCGCCTTGTTGCGTTAGTAACATGACAACATGACTGTGCATAAACATACACGCCAACTTTCTTAAGCCGAGTGGTGTTATCTGTACGCATTTTGAGCTATCCGTGTGTATGTCTATGCTGTATACATAAACATACACGCCACTTTGTGTGTGTGTTTGTGTGTGTGATCGCGAGAAGAACTTGACGCGGGTTGGCTTTAGTAAAAAAACAAACCGACGGTTGACTTTAGGAAACGTGGGGTTTAGGGAAAAAATGTAGGAAACGTGATACCCGGGACATGATCCCCAGTTACCCGGGTGAAAGTCCTGTGTTTTACCATCCACCCCCCCGACCAAACTCCCTACGCGGATATTCGCCCTTTTCCTAGTATTTCATTTATATTTATATTCTGTGTTGTGTGACTACTTGAGCTGCTGTAACACCATCATTTCCCATTTTTTTGGGAGCAATAATTATCTATCTTTCTACTCGCTACGGCGTAAACTCACATGCTATCGCAAGGTCACGTTAGTCAATGGAGGCCGAACGGCGTTGATAAGCACACTAAAAAAAGAGAATGCGTCTTGATGACATGCCGATAATGGCATACGTATTGGCGTGTCATACAATCGCCATTTGATGAGATCAGTCTGGCGTTTGGCACTGCGGCTACCTCAAAGAGTTGCGTTGCCCCCTCTGTCTGTCTCCATCACTAGCCCACACTGTTGCTCTCTGTTTTCTGTCTGTGGTTTCTTATTCCCCTTTTCCATTCTCATCATCCTACGAGGTATTAATATCCAACTTGTTGGATGGAGACTTTCAGTCAACTAAAACTTGCCTAACAAAAGACGCGATGACAAAATATGACTAAAACTAACACTAAAGACATTTGGCAGAGGACTAAGACTAAATTAAAAATAGGTGACAAAATTAACACCACTCCGGATGCGGAAAGAAACAAAACAAAACATCAACGTTGTCCAAATTCTTTTTATGATGGACATCATTGTTGGAGGCAGTGTGTAAACAAGATTGACACAACGTGAGGTTGTGTTCATTTTCAGAGTGCAAGGACCTCAAACCTATCAACAGAATACAGAATAAAAATGTTGAATCTGCGTCATCTATGTCTAACTTGCCTGACTCTTTCCCCAGATTGCTAACAACAGTGGCTACATCCAAGTGGACTGGAAGAGAGTAGAGAAGGATGTCAACAAAGCTAAGAAGCAATTAAAGAAGGGCACCAATCAGGCAGGCCCAGAGATAAACACATTTTTTGAAAAGGTGAGATTTTTGTGTGTTTTGTTTTTCACTTTCCCACAGAGGGCAACCGTCTTGAAGAAATAACGTACATTTGGTACCTTCTTGTGGTCAAATCGCTTGCCAAATAACCCCAACGTCTTTTGTTTGATTTCAAATTGCATGGAAGAGGGTCTGGCTAGTCCACACACCATTCTGGGATTGGAGAAAAACGTGCTCTGCTTTATTGGCATTTCTTTAAACCAATCACAATCGTCTTGGTGCCGGACAGAGCCACGGTGCCGCTGCAAAATAGCCCCTGGAGGGAACTTGTTTTGGTGGAACGTGTACGTTCAGAAGTAGTTTTAGTCGTCAACAGAAAACTCTGGACAGATTGTCTGGATCTACCCTGCAGAGATCTGAGGACCAGGTAACCATAGTCCTCAGATTGGACAAATAGTCTAGCTAGCTGTCTGGATTTACCCTGCAGAGATCTGGGGACCAGGTAACCATAGTCCTCAGATTGGACAGATAGTCTAGCTAGCTGTCTGGATTTACCCTGCAGAGATCTGAGGACCAGGTAACCATAGTCCTCAGATTGGACAGATAGTCTAGCTAGCTGTCTGGATTTACCCTGCAGAGATCTGGGGACCAGGTAACCATAGTCCTCAGATTGGACAGATAGTCTAGCTAGCTGTCTGGGTTTACCCTGCAGAGATCTGAGGACCAGGTAACCATAGTCCTCAGAAATCCACCGGAGGTTAGAACGCCAACACAAAGATAGAGGAAGGGGACGGACATCCATGCGAAAAGACATTCATCCGGGGGATCTCTTGCAGCCCCAAAGCAATCCCGGAAGTGGAACTTTGCAGATAGTATAGACACAAATTATAGTCAAAATTGGAAAAATTACTTTTATTTTTTGTTGTCTTTGTAAAGCTGCGGAACAGACCGTCCAAAACAAATTTCCCTTTGGGGTCAAAGAAGTATATCATGTACGTATTATCATTGTAGGCAGAAAAATAATGAAGTTACAGACCCAAGACGGAGAGGTAATATTCCAAGAAAAAAATCTGAATTTCTCAGACTGGTTGTAAATCTACAGAAAAAGAACTCTGATATTCTCTGATATAAACTTGGAATTGGAATTAATTGCTTTGCCACCATTTTCACACTTTTTGCTTAGTCATCTGGCGGGCCTGATTGGACCCTTTGGCGGGTCGGTTCTGGCCCACGGGCCGTATGTTTGACCCCCCATGGGCTGGACTGCAAAATGGCTGTACTCGCCTTCAAATGATGAGTTACAGAATCAAACATGCTGGTTTTTCATCCATCCTACACCCAGTTTTTAATTCTTGCTGACAGGATTTTAATAATATTTCGCTTTGTTTCCTTTTGTGTGACTCAGGTTTGTTCCTGTTTTTTTTTTTTTGAAAATGTGGTACATAATCAGAAAACATACTTCACTTGAAAGGTTAATTCAGCTTGCATTTCCGTGTGAATAAATGTCAGTCCAGAATAGATTGTAGCTTTGTACTTTATGCGCTGACTGTGTCTTTTTCTGTCTTTTTCAGTCTCAAGTGTTTGTGAAGAAAAACATCGTTGTCACAAGTGGTTTCATCGGAGGATTCCTGCTTGGCCTGGCGTCTTAGGGTCTGCCAAATATTTAAAAAAAAACCCAGTTATTCCTTTTGATGTTGTGAGAAAAAAGCTATAGGGAAAACATAAATCATTGCTGGAGGGCTTTCAAGCGTTTTGACAGCAAGCAACGTACTTCAGGCTAGCTTATAGCTATGTGCTTCTACGGTAGAAATGGAAACGAGAGTAGAACGGACATTCCCGTTCAAACATAGCAGGATGGTCCGGGCGTCGGCCGTTATGTGTACAGTTGCGGAAAGTTACGGACTCACTAAGGTGAGGTTTTGCGACAGTCGAGCAGTGGTGGGTTAGAAAGCATGGAGACTTTTGTCTAGTGTCCTTAAGAACAATTGCCATTTTTCTCATGAACTAGTCAAATGACACAAACGGCTCAATGTCCATTCTACTCTTATTCTATTTCTATTGTTTCTACATCCGCTCCACATCGTTTTGTCTACTTTATTCTGTATATGTTACAAGCACTGTTGATTACAATGTGGGACTTCTTGGATAGACCAGAAAGACACTCTTAAAATACTCCAGGCCAAACATGCAAAAAATATGTTTGGCCATCAGTAAAGTTTTTATTTATTTTTTACCAAACTGTCATTGTACCACAATCAATGAATGCGTCGTTAATCGCTGCCTTGTCGCGCACAATTAAGCCAAGCATTTTAAATTTGCCTCAAACGGTAGGCGGTGCCTACCAGCAGTGGAATGTAACTAAGTACATTTACTCCAGTACTCAAGTACAAATGTTGAGGTACTTGTACTGTACTTGAGTCTTTTCTTTTCACGCCACTTTCTATTTCTACTCCGCTACATTTCAGAGAGAAATATTGTACTTTTTACTCCAATACATTCATCTGACAGCTTTGTTACTTTTTCGAATTAAGATGTTTGCACACAAAACACATGTTATTTATAACATCTGATGCTTTATTATAAATGAAACTAGCCAACAACATAACGGCCTACAAGTCCAGCAGAGATAATTAGACCATTAAACACACAACTATATGGATCCTTTACACTTTCTAAAATATGAATACTTCATTTAACATTTTCAATGCTGGACTTTTACTTGTAACAGAGTACTTTTACAGTGTGGTAGTACTGAAGTAATGGATCTGAATACTTCTTCCACCGCTGGTGCCCACGCTGTTCCATCAGTGCCACTGATATATTCTTTCATATCACGTCAGTCATCTTCAGGGTTAAAGTGCTGATGGATATGAGATTGGTATGCCCCCCCCCATCTCTATTTTTTTAAATCTATTGTGTGTAGCAATAAATCAATGCAATGAAAGCTGTGGTCTGTCTACAGTGTGAGTTGGATCAACAAATAAAAGTAACAAAATCATTGAATTGTTTCTCATGCATGACAATTTATGTGCAATGGTACACAATACAATCTCCTTTCTCTCTTTAGCTTTTAGAGGCATTACATGTTGTGTGTTTATTATCTAAGCTTGATTTCACTTTCACTTTGTGCATATTATATCAAACTCGAGACCCGCGGGCCGACCTAGGTTCACAATAAGTTGAATTAAGTAGCAATTACTTGAGGAGAAAAAGTGACAAAAGTGTTGGGAGATAAAAAAAAATGTGATTAATGCCAAAAAAAACTTACAAAAAAAAAAACATGCTGCAATACAGAAAAATATTTGATTTGCATGTCTGGCCTTTCATGTGATTTTCTTTTTCCAGGGTGGCCCAAGTGAAAATAAGTTTGACAGCCCTGGCTTGAAGTGTACCACATGTTTCTGTGCCCACCATTAAACAGTAAATTAAATATACCTGCATCCTGACTTTGTGGTAAAAAGGTCAGAGTTTGTGGGGTGACCTCTTGCTCACCCAGTACAGTGTGCGCCCTGTGGTTTAGTCAACATGATACACAGGTAAACGCAGTATATCGGTGAGAAAGCTCCAGGACTTATACCTACTTAACCCTCATGTTGTCCTGGGGTCAAACTTGACCTATTTTCAGTTTTTTCATCACTAAAAATGGGCCTTTGAAAGAAAGCTGAAAATGTCATCATTAGAAATATCAATTAACTTTGGGAAAAACACAAAAAAAAGGATGCACTACATTGAAAAAAGTGAAAAAGAATTCAAAAAATCAATAACTTTTTTCATGGTTGACGGAAAGACAACAAGGGTTAAGAAGGCCCAATGACCCACATACTTTCCATTATATGTTTGAGATATATGTATGTATATAGTTGTTATATAATCTGTAATCTATATATTTGATTGTATATCGTATGTATGTATGTATTAGTATATGTATGTGATATAATATAGTATGTCTTATATATTGTATGTATATATTAATATGTATGTATAATATGTATGTATATTCTATATATATGTATTGTATTGTATATATATATATATATGTATGTATATGTTATATGTTATATAATGTATTAATATAATGTATATATGTATTATATGTATATATATTGTGTATGTATTGTATATGTATATATATTGTATGTATGTATGAATATATATGTAGTATATGTTCTATATATGTATGTAATGTATATATGATGTAATGTATATGTAATATTATGTGTATGTATATGTATATATAATATGTATATGTTATATGTATGTATATATATGTATATATATGTATTATATGTAATATATATGATAATTATGTATGTATATGTGTATATATTATGTATATATATATTGTGTATATATATTGGTCTAATTATGTATATTATATATATGTATATATATATAATGTAATATATATGTATATATATGTGTATGTAATAATGTTAATTTATATGTATATATATGTATGTATTATAATATGTTTATGTATTATATGTATGTATATATATGTAGTTAATATATATATAGGTTATATATTAGTATAATGTATGTATGTAATATATATGTATCTTGTATATATATGTATATATGTTATAGATATATGTATGTATAGATTATATGTATGTATGTATAGAATATATGTATGTATATATATATATGTATATATGTATGTATATATATTAAATACTATAGTATGTATATATATATGGTAATATATTATGTATGTATATATGTATGTATATGGTATATTTTATGTATATTATAATATATGTGTGTGTGTGTGTGTATATATATATATAGGTAGTGTATGTGTATCGATATATGAGTATAGGCCTACCCACTACAATACAGTATGATGATTCCGACCCACGGTCACTTACTGCATGTCGTCCCCCCTTCCCCGTCAAGTCTTAAAAAAATAAAATAAATAATCTTTAATAAAAAGAGATTGTCCGAATTTGTGCAGATGCACTTAAAACGTGACTTTGGACATGATTTAATTCACATGTATACGTCTTTGGTATGGCCATGAAAAGCTCGCATAGGTGTCCAGTTCACATTTTGAATTCGCATTTGAAGTACAATTCTTTGTATTTTTGAAACAAACTTTAGATTAAAACATTTTTCTTTTTCATATTTTGCACACTCCCATTTTTCTTTGCTCCAAACTCCATAAACTAATTCATAAAGTTACTCCATGTCATTTACGTAACACACATCATGTACTGTATTCCCCTCTCCCTCCCCTCCGTTACGAACGTTGCTTAGAGACGCACCCAAACACAACGCTTCCATGGAAACCAATAACCGTTGAAAATGTTCAGCAGCTAGCTAAATGAAAAAAAATAACATCGACTTGTTTGAAATATTACGGCCATGGCGTTACCATTTCTACCCGGGAATTCTCCTAATAAACAAGTAAGATTACCAAATTTGGTTTATTTCACGCAAATGTTTTGACTTTAACATGACGTTCAGGTCAGCTTCGGTAACGTTAGATTTAGCTGGCTAACTAACTTTACAGGTACCTAGCATGCTAGCTTCTGAACTAGCTAGGTTAGCTAGCTAAATGAAGACGTATTTAGCTAGCTATTTAACGAGTTACCTTAATGTTACTAGCTAGCTAGCTGGGTAGATAGCTGATGTAGGGATTGTAGCTATAGGCAAGCAGCTTTATTTGTATAGCACATTTCAGCAACAGGGCAATTTCAAAGTGCTTTGCACAAAAATTAAACAGATAAAACACAAGAATAAACAGTTAAAAAAAAAAAAAAAAAGTAGTTTAAGATTAAACATTAAAGAAATGAACAACCATTTAAACAAAGGCAACATCAAAAGAAATGTCTTCAGGCTTGATTTAAAAGAACTGAGAGTAGCAGCGGATCTGCAGTTTTCTGGAAGTTTGTTCCAGATATGAGGAGCATAGAAACTGAACGCTGCATTGGCCCTTTATATCACCTAAGAGAGACTTCGCATTTATAGTTAGGAACAGAGGAATGCAAGGAGGTCTTCCTTCTCTGACATTATCGCTAGAAACAATAATAATTCA